>NC_136060.1:421645365-421818501 GCF_964261635.1 Lissotriton helveticus | reverse complement strand
GAAGGGAGAGTGGGAGCAGTCTTAGATGGTGGTATCGTTGGCTTGCGGCACCAGCTGCACACCAGTGGCAAAATAACTGAACAACCAACAGATGGCACAGTCATAACTCTGGGGTTCCATGGTCAGTCCAAATTTGCAAATACATACTGAACACAGAATGCTCAAAACAGTGTTGAAGCGATTTGCCTAAACTGAATTGTGGAAGACTGGAATGTATTAACTCTGTCTGGTAAAGCATGCAATTCTTAGAAATCAAATAAAATTATGTAGCCTAATGTTTCATATCACCAAGCCTCAAATCTCCTTATTTTTATATAAGTAACCTGATTTGGTACAAAGTTTTTGTGTGCCTGCTATTGTGCATGAGCGGGTGGTGCTATTATCAAAGACTCCATCCATCAGGTTTGCAAATAAAATACCTATTTTATATAGTGCTTCATGTCACTCTTCTGCTTCATGTAAGCACTTTTACAAAAGATACAATTACCTCCTTATGCAGGTCCTTATTGTACGTGCATAAGAAGGTAAATTCAAACGTATGATCCTCATATCACATTTGTAAAGTGACTCATCCTGTTAGCTTTTTAGGTCTTGTCTGCGACAACGCATGCGCTGTATGCGCTTTCACTTGTGAGAGATATTGTATACAACAAGAAGTTTGCAGCCCACCCATTACTTAACATTTGTTGGCTTCATTGTCACTCTTATCTGCTTCCTTCTAATTGGCCAGCTCATGCTAGCTTCACTTCCTCTTTTTTTGGCTGAAGCATGGACCAAGTACAGATTGCTTCAGCTTCATTACTGTGATTGAGGTACTAGTTTTGTTATCTATTCTTCCCTATCGTCCATGTTAACCTCTTGCCATTTTAAGCTATGTTTTACTATGCAAAGAAGGCCTTTCTCCTTTCAAATTGATGTTTCTTGTGACAACAGATGTTAGCTGCTTCCAAATATATTTTTACTAAAACATGGCCATGGGTGCAATTGCTTACTTTATGTGATCCGATTTTTTGCCAATTGTCATCATTTATTCTTCACTCACGGGGAGATTGACTGATTTGCTCTGGATCACAGGTGCTGAGACCTAACAAGCATTGGTAATTCCAATAGATCTCGCCAATGAGATTATTGGCTCTTCCATTGCCTTTTGTCCCTGCTGAACAGCATCCGCATTGCCGACCTTAGCAATGATTTTTATCAATGCTTTACAGCAGTGTGGCAGCTGTGCAGCATTGCTAAAAATAATAATAAGAAAGCGATGTAATGCATCCAGCGTTGCGTTAACGCACTTTAAAAAAAAGTATTAGCCCTGCAGCGTCATAGTGCTTTTTTTAATTGGTTTTAGCCCCACTGCAAAGCATTCTAGCTGCTGTACAGTATGGCTACAAAACACTGCCAAAACCAATACCTCTCATAGGGGAGACCTATTGACTTTGCCAGTGCTTTTTGATTATTGTTGTTGAGCTGGCTGGGTGTGCAGAGGGCGGTGTGGGGTGAGCAGTGGTGTAGCAAAGGTGCCATGCGACGTATTGCAAGCAAGGAACATGCCCCATTGCCAAGCTTGGTAGTAAACAAACAGCAACACATAAAAGTACAGTTGACCCCTTGTACTCCTGGGCCCTGGTGCCACTGCACCTGCTGCACTTTTTGGTAGCTCCTCCCGTGTGGATGGCACTGTAGAAAAGCGTTTGGAGGTGGTTGTGGATGCAAAAAATGTCTGCGGTCTGTGCCCCACCGAAGCAGTTTATGCTGGTGAAATGTGCCCTGTCTGTGATAACTGCTGCGCCAGGGGGTAAGTGGCACTGCCCGCCGCTCCTGGCATGGGTTAATGTTTGAGCCGAGTCATAAAAGACGTTGCATCACGCGGCCTCTGACCTCTTCTCAAGGTAAGCCGCCGCTCATATAAGCGGGCACCCTCTGCCGGCTGGCACCTTCCCTCCTCTGCCAGCCGCACCCAGGAGCTCAGGCACGATGAACTTCTCCGGCAAGTATGAGCTGCAGTCCCAGGAGAACTTCGAACCCTTCATGAAGGCCATCGGTGAGTGGCGCTGGGTGGAGGGTGGGCACCTGCTGAGGACAAGTGAGAATCACGAATGCTGACTTTCAATGGGAAAATATAGTGCTGGAGGAATGTTTAATTCTCTTCCACACATTGGGATTCACATGAAAAACATTTGCAAATCAGGAAAATATTTTGTAACAAATTGTTTTATATCTATGTTTTAACATTTTTTAAAGAGCACTTTTTAATTTTTTTAAAGAATCGCTTTTTTTTTTACAGAAATTGTTTTTGGAAACTCAGATCTTGAATATTTTTTTTACTGGCTGGCAATTGACAATTATATTAATCATGTTTTTTCTGTATATAGGTTTGCTTTTCGATTTTATATATTGTGTCAATTCACTGAGCGGGTAAAGGGCTAATGTGCTATTAATTACAGATCAAATTTTGGTGCAAAACATTTTGCTGCACTTATTTAGGTTGTGATTTCAGAGTCTCGATTTTAAATGGGTGAAATGCAAAACCACTTACTGCTGAAATGACATATTATTCTAATTGAGCACCAGAGGATGCTCTAACTATGACTACGACTTGTAATTTATTTCTTATAAAAAAGATCTTACACCTGCAGCTTCTCCTTCTATGCAGCTGTTATACTCATGCACTGCTCCTCTTCCAGCTGTGCCCTTCACTTGTACTCGTGCACCCTGTCTTCTTTCTGTGTGCTTTAACCTCTATTCCACGAGTTCACGTAGCACAAGCTATCATGCACTTAAACGTTTTGTAAAGTGCTCAAACTTCCTTCGTGGGTTTCGCCGCGCTATAGAAACAACATGCACCATGCTTTGATGTCATTGCATTGAATTGATGGACTGTTATCCTTCGAGCGAACATTCACTGTGACAGCGGCCAGCCTGGCATGGGTGGGCAGAATGAAGCATCCCTTCCTGGGCTAAGAATGCATCTCTGGGATGCCCTCAGGTGAGACACGCAAGTTCAGGCGTGAAGACGCAGAGATGTGTCCATTGCAGCACTCTGCCTGCACATCTGGACTCAGACGTGCAGCTGTGCTTGGAGTAGCGTGTACAGTGTGAGGGGCCCTCTGCAGCCCATCTACAGCTGTATTTTATAAACAATCCAGGCACCATTGCCCTTGCTTGCATTGGACTCACAGCACCCTTGCATCACCACTGCCCAGGACTGGCCCATGGCAGCCCACCGCGTCTATGGTTGCCGTGCCAGCCCGCTTCAACAAATCTGTGCCCCATTCTTGTCGAACCCTGGGGTACATGGGTTGTATGCAAAAGAGCAACATTGCAATTTCAGCCACAACAAAACCACCAGACTTTGCAAAAAAAAAAATCAGCTTGTAGGCATTTAAATGCCACAGTGGAGCCAGTGGAGGGCAGCGGTGGAGCACCACGGTGGGCACAGGTAGTTCAAACTGACCGGAGAGTTGCAGAATGAGCCGCTAGGATGGTAGGCTTCGGAATAATAAGGGGGTGTTTAACTTGAGTAGTGGGGTTCAGGGTGCGTTGAGGGAGCTGGGGCTGTTCAAGTGGAGCAGAGGGGGAGTCCCAGCTGAGGGGGTGATTGCTTTACAAGGCTGGTGCTCAGCAAACAGGGCAGGGTTAGGTGCTCAAGTGGACAAGAGCGTATGGAGTGGGGACAGAGATCTGAACTATGCAGAGGTTCTGTGTCAGGAAAGGCATGTTATGAAGACTCTAGGGGTTCCCACTGAGAAGAGGGGGTCAGTCCACCTAAGATGGCATGAGGGTGAGCAGAGAAGCTTTGAGCAGAGGAGACGGGTCTCAAACATAGCAGAAAGCATTGAATGACCACAGAGTTACAGGTCGAGGAGGGGGTCAATGTGATATTAAGGGGGTCAGACAGAGCAGGGGTGGCATGGTCTACACTATTGAATAATGGTGCAGAAAGGGCGGTGCAACCTGGCCAGTGAGGAGGGCGTTCAGGCTGAGCAAAGATGGTCCATGGTGATTGGAGGGGGGGATGAAGCTAAATATTCACTCTAACCTGAAGCCCAGAAGTCCTTGTTGCCTACAGGGACACTTTTTTAGGGTTTACGTTCATCGAAAGCACTTAAGTCGTCAAAGCACCTTTGCCTTGAATCTGAGTTTCTTGGGTCACCCATCCTAGGATCATGGAATTCCCAGCATTATCCAGAATGTATGGCTCCTGGTGACATCTGTCCTCTCTTCTATCCGCAGGTCTCCCCGATGAGATGATCCAGAAAGGTAAAGACATCAAGAGCACCTCAGAGATCGAGCAGAGCGGCAAATCCTTCAAGGTCACCGTGACCACGGGGAGCAAAGTCCTGGTCAACGAGTTCACCCTGGGAGAGGAGGCCGAGCTGGAGACCCTGACCGGGGAGAAGGTCAAGGTAAGGAGGCTCGCCCGCCCCACTCTTGGCTGACCTGCTCCAGCATCTACAGCAGAGAGAGCGCCAGGCCTTCCATCCTCGCCGCCAATGTCATGTCAGATGTCTATCCTCGCCGCCATGAGTGATTGTGCTGTGCCCTTGCATAATGTACCTAGGAGTTAAAATATGTTTCATTTCCAAAGCACAAGCGTGTTAAATCTAGGGACACTCAAAGGTAGCAATTTTGTAGGTTTTGGCAAATTCACTCTTTTCTGACCTCCTAGCATATATGCATCCGGACCAGGGGTAAGTTGTTCAGAAACATAAGTATTTGTAAAGCGCTCCTTCACCCAAGGGTATCTTGGCGCTGCATAACAGATGTTTACTGTTGTCCAACTCAATGATGGTCCTTTTATCGATCTCAGAAGGATGAAAGTAGTGGACCCCCCCGGACTTTGAACCTGTGACCATGAGGTCGAACACAGGCCACTACAGTGGGCGAATCCGTCCCCTAAGTCACCAGACCCGTCTAATAGGCAGCGCAGATAGCCCAGTGAAATGCTCAAATCCAGGTATTTAAATACAGAAATGCAAGTAGAAAGGGATAGCAGGTATGTTAAATATAATCCTAAACATTATTATTGAACAAAACAACACAAAACTAAGTTAATTTTTGAAGAGGTGCATTTTCCCATCTGTTCGCATGCAGTACTGGGTCAATTGCGCATTTAATATATGCAATGTCTACATTATGCGTGAAGCACTATGAAACGCACCTGAATCGGGAGAAAGCAGAACGGGGCCACTTTTGTTTCTATTGACAAAGTGTCTTGAATGTGACAAATGATCGGGCGATAAGTTTGTCAAGCGTTGCGTGGGTGTCTCGCGCCACCTGAATCACTGTGTGCGGTCCGGGGAGGGCGCCATGTTCCCAGGGAGGTGACGGTTAAAAAGTCATTAGAAACCTTTCTGTTTGTTTCTTTCTGGGCGGGGCAGGGTTTCATATCTGCGCTCAGATTACTTATTGGCCCAAAAGCTGTAATTATATCCAGATTCTTTAGTGTGGGCCATAAATGCGAAGGGCGTGTTCGCTATTTACCAGGACCCGCAGACGCACCGCGTGATTTGAGACAAGAAGGAGGTTTTCGAGTGGCTGCCTCGGTTCTCCAGTTTCACACCAGTCTCACCTTTTGTAAATCCTCCCGTGGTCCGCAGGTACATACAAGAAGCCCCACCCCCTCCACCCCCCTGCCCCCTCAAACAAATGTAACCAGGGGACGCTTCCACCGTGCACCAGTCGACTTTGCTGGAAGTTAGACACAGACGAGCATTTTGGTGCATTGTAGTCGCGTTTGTCTAGCGCTTCATACAATTGACAAGGCGCCTAAGTATATTAACACACAGTCACACACTACATAAAGAGTGTGGAATTGCAGTGTCCAGGGGCGGCCTTAGGCATGTGCAAGCTGTGCACCTGCACAAGGCCGCCAAACCCCAGGGGCCGCCAGGCCAATATACAGAGGCGCAACTAGAGCCGCATTTCGGGGGTGGGGCTAAGAAAACATTTCGGGGGGGCTGTAACATTAAGCAGTAGGTAGAGCGGTGCTGCAGGGGCTCGTAGAAGGGGTTAAACATCAACAAAGCCTCATTCACATGCACATGGTCTTTTAAAGACCTGTGAAGTGCTCGGGTGCGGCTGTGTGTGGGCCCGGGAGCTGTCTGAGCCCGGGCTGCCACACACGACGGGGGAGCTGAAGCCCTTTCATTCTAATGGGTGTTGCGCACCTGCCAATATATATCCTTAATATAATAATCCTCGGAGGATGGATACATATTTGCGTGGCGGCCCCTGGCAGGGATTTGGCGGCCTCCAGCTCTGTTCCACTTCCAAACACCCTGACCCCCCCTCTTCACTGGCCTCCGCACCTGCGTTCCTCCTGGTTCCTGATTGGCTTCTTTTTTTCCCTACCCACTGCTGGGTACGGCGTGTGTCACAATACCCTCATCCTCCTAAATTTTATTGTTCTGTGACGAATTCGGAAGGGTAGGAGTAGCCGCAGGTACTGGTCATCTAACGCCTTTTCTGGAGGTTTTATTAAAACACCTTCCTGAGCTCCGGGGGGGACCCCCTCTTCCGGGGCCCCCTACCTACGCTCCCTGCCCAGGGCCGCCATGAGCCTAGAGCCGCCCCTGCAGTGTCGCCTTTATGTGCAACACAATGATGCACAGTGTGAGTGGCCAGACAGTGGGGTCATCAAACTTGACCCCCCCCAAGCGTCCGCCACCACTGCGCAGTGGCCGAAGGGGCATCCTGGAGCCCGGTGCCCCCTGCACCGCGGGGGTGAATGGTATATGCCACTGTGGCCAGATTGGTGCACCTGTCTTTTCCTCACGGAAACACCTGAGGAGAGACCGAGGCACGAGATAGTGCGCATGCGCGTTACATTAATACATTGTTGGTTTTGCCTGATCATATCTCTGATTATGAGGCCTATGCCTGACTGTCCACCTCAGAGGCCTGGTCGCTTTAAACTAATCCAGTGGCAGGGAGCTTGAGGACAGCTGCCAAAAGCATGGCACCCTCACCCAAGGCCTCGCCCTTAGGCAAGTTCACATTTCACGTTCTGACTTTAGGACTCAGTCCTTTAATAGAAGCATGGAACTACAGTTCCCAGAATGCAAAAGTTCTGCAGGCTAAAAGCTCATCACTGGTTGAATGTTTCATACATTGAAGGGGGGGGGGCTGTTTGACACAATTTCTTGAGCTATTTTTGTAGTGTCACGTAGTTGCCATTTTGTATTCTGTGCATGTTCTTACCTTATTTTTTGTCTTTGCAGTCAATTGTTAAGCTGGAAGGGGATAACAGACTGGTAACGAACCTGAAAAGCATCAGCTCAGTCACTGAGCTCTCTGGCGACATACTCACCCATGTAAGTTCACGATCTGCCCCTACTTGCTGTGCCTCTCCTCAACTCGAGTTCCTTTCTCTCCAATAACGTTTCCTATTCTCTCTCCACTGCCATCTTTGTCATTAAAACCGTAATGGAATATTTAGTTGCAAAGCTGCAAATGGGTTCCACAGGAGCCTGTTGTGGCATATGGGGTTTTTGGCATTAGACAATATATGTGTTGTAGAAAAACGTAAAAATATTCTGCGTGTTGATTAAAGTTAGTGGTTGAACCCAAAGTACAAGGTTACGCAGTAGTGACTAGTAGCTAGTCTTAGGACCAGAATTCACTAGACATTTTTCAATTGCTCATCAGTAGGCTTGACAAATCCTGTATTAAGCCCCTGGACTAAAAAGAAGTATTCTGGCCAATGCTCTCCTGGAAATATATGAATAGACCCCATTGTGTGTACGGGGTGTATAGACGTTTGCAAATATGCAGGGATATGCATAACTGTTATGTATATTTATTTTTTATGCATTGTGAATCATAAAAGTCTACCAAATTTCAGTGTTTGTGAAATGTCATTGGCTTAAATGTGCAAAATATACTTGAAACTAGATCTTTTTTAGCACAATAAAATACTAAAATACTTCCCATGTTAGTGCATACTCCTACAATAATGTGATTTACTCACTGCCGCTTAGTCACTCACTCATTCGCTCACTCACTCATTCCCTCCCTAAACTCTTCTCACATCAATTTCTAATGGGTCGTCTTATTTTGTGTCTGCTAATATAACGAGCAAGGTGTTTGAACCATCTGCAGTTTCTTTCTTCGAATCTGATTCAAGGAACAGAAAGAATACTGATGGATAGTCATTGAACAGAATGTGGCCCAGAGAAGCTCATAGGGTACCTGGTACTAAATCACTGGAAGGTGATCTGGGTCTACTTCCGGGATACATGTGATGTGGTGCAAATGAGCTGCTGCGGTGTAATTGAAGATAATCTTTAATAGGTTGATTGGCAAGGATTGTACAATCACTGGGATAGCAATGAAACCTTGATGGGTTTCGCGTTGCAGCGAAAAACACCCTTATGTAATTAGCCTATACACGCTAACCCACTTTCCAAGATCTTTAATGTGGGGAGGGGCAGTAAGATCTTGTTAAAACATTATAATTTAGCACTGAGCTTCAGAAAGATATTAATGAGGTTCGAGACCAACAAAAGTATATTAATGAGGTTCGAGACCAACAAAAGTTTATGAGTATCATGAGAATGTTGGCATACTTGTAGACACCAGTTTAAAGCAATGTCATCTTTCTCCTTTCAGATCTTGACCCTTGGAGACCTCACCTACAAGAGGATCAGCAAGAGGATCTAAATGCCCGCACACTCCCCTATTCGTATTGTGTATAATTTGTGTAATAAACATCTATTTGTAGAAAAAACGTCATCTTCTGGCTTCTTTTAAATTTAAAAAGATTTGATATCCACAATTTTTCAGCATGTTCTACAAAACAGCAATTAAGTAATGAAGGCAAAAGAGTGAACTATCTTTGATGAGAATGCGCGGTATCCCCTCACCATGGTTAAGGTCCTTCAGTTTTAAATCACAGACATGCCATATCCACATCCACATTAACATACCATAATTTGATTTATTTCACACTAAATTAAACATGTCAGGAGATAGACCCATTTCAACCAGCTTCCTCTTGACACAAAACCCAGAGGGATCCTTTTCAGCTGCAAGAACTTTGAATGTAGTGTCCTCTTGTTGACGTTTCTGCATTAGTTGCCTTTTTATTACTAATATTTAAATATCTGAGGATACTTATAAAGCATGGACTTTGGGAGTTGGCGTGGCCCTTTCTAAAACGATGGGCATCGCCTCTTACGCGCAGTATACAGGCACTGGTACACATAGAGATGTTTCCAAAAACAAGAGGAAGAAAAGGACGCCTCACGTCTATAGTTAAACAAAGTTTACTAGGCAAGGATGCCAAAACTTCCATTATGTATCACACCCACCTTGTAGTTTCCATGAGGGGAGAGATCAGCTAGTGAAGATGCAGGGACAACAGGACTACCTTGAGCTCATTAAAGCTCTGATTCCAATGAAGTCTTCTTATCTGGCACCTAAAATGGTGATGGCGAAAGCTGTCATGGTATAGTAAAGTATTTTCAGGTGGCCTAATTGAACAGGGTGTGTGATACTTGTGCCCTCTGTACCATGGTAGAGGAATGGTTGATCTTCCCTCAGCAGTACTGTAAGAGTTGGATCTGCCAGGTCAGGGACATCCATGCCACCCAATAGTAACAGTTATCCTTGGTTGAAGGGGTGGTTGCTCAGATGAGGGTAGCTGTATGCCTTAGGCTTCATGCACACAGCATCCCAGGTAGTAATTGTCACAGGTAGGATGGAAATCTGATGGTCCAAGCTCCCATGATGCCCACAGAGAAACTATGACCCCAATGGACTAGTTAGTGGACCCAAGAGGAAAGTATGTGCAGAAGACAGATCTGGCCTGCTGTGGTGGGTCATGAGTTAACTAGCAGAAGATGGCCCTCAGAGTGTCCCTGGAAGGGCACTTTCTGGCCTGGAATCCTGTGCTGTGTGAGTGAGAGACAACAGGAAACGTGGACCAGGTAAGCCCCTGCAAAACACAAACAGCAAGTACCACCCTTGAGGGTTAGGGTTGTGTGCTAGTTGTAGATTGACATCAAGTGGTGAAGCAACAGTCTCAGGGGGTGACCACTCTGATGGTGGTGGTGAGGGTGAAGAGTTAATGCTGGAGTCCCTACTTCAGATCACCCAGAGACCCAAGGGCCCCAGGAGTGTAATATAAATAATGGATTAGAGAAGGGAATATCCACACATTGGAGGTGTAAGAGGTGCCTGCTTGGCCATGTGGTTAGTCTTTTGGGTACCCAAGTGGGCTAATTAGCCCCAGGGCTAATGCACAGGAACCAAGCATGCTAAGATGTGCCACAGGTATCACCTGAAGGACAGAAGCTCTTGACCCACTTTTTGCTGCAGATGTTGCCCCCTTTTTTAAAGTTGAGAGACCGGTGTCACTACAATCAGAGGCCGAAGCCTCCCTGTGCCGCCAACACCTGCAGAGGAAGGAGTCTTAGGCATTGTGAATGACTCTGACTTTTAAGGCTGAACACTAGGATGTCTGGTTTCTCTATCCCTGGCAGAAGTCCTTGCCACACAATATATCGAAAATTAACCAAGGCACTGGGTTAGCATATTCGCCTGCAAATCAATGGTCAGTTGCAAGGTCCAGTAAACTGGGAGTCCAGTGTGGCAGTCCAAGTGCAATCGCAATGGGCCTTGAATTTTGAGTTGCCTTATAGTTAATTTTTTCTTTGCACATGGGTATGGAATTCAAAAAGAAAGCAAAATAGGCCATATAACGTATGCCCTATGAGGCTGTCGCTGTAATGAATGCATCCATGGGAAGGCTAGAGCTGTCCTCATCAGTAGGGTCAATAGGTAGGGAGTCGAATTCTCACAGAGGGCGGGGTTAATGGTGCAGCTAGAGCCTATAAAATAGCTGCTAGATTATCCAGCATTGTCAAATTAAATTTGGTGCATTATCTATCGGTTATCACTTCAGCATGTGACATCTACCATTTCGTGTTGCTAACTTTTATCTGCTTTAATTTGGGAAGGGTTTATAAGGAAACCAGTCTTTTCCTCCTAGTTTCCCCAGGATGTATCAATACCCCTGGGTAGTTGGTATTTTTGACTTCTGAGCGGTGTGAGCCTGTCAGAGAAGCCCTAACTGCATGCACATTTCCTTAAAACATGAAACCCAATTGGCTATTTATTTGGCATGTCGACGCATTTATAAGACATCTGTAGGTAGAGTGCCCACATGGTGCAAGCTAGTTTAATAGCAAGTTCCTCAACTGAGCCAATAGCAAAGCTTTTACCATTTGCAAGTGGAGCAAACCTTGTGGCAGGAGCTTTTGAACAGCTGTGTCACACTCCAGATAGTCCTGGATGCATACACGCAGTCAAGACACCATGACACTAGAGATAAGGATGTGTAAAAGGGAAAAAGCGAGGCAACCTGTCCTCTCCATTTATACACTGCGGGGCAGATTTACAAGCCCCTTGCGTCACTTTTGCGTCGCCGTTGTGTCACTTTGTGACGCAGCGGCAGCGTAAAAGTTGCAGCCATTTACAACGTGACGCATCTAGGGAGATGCGTCACGTTGTAAAGCCCTACATCACATTATACCTGCACTGGGTATAATATATGCAGGGTGGGCGTTCCCACGCAAAAAGCCACGTAGAACTGGCACAGTGAAATTGACAATATTTCACTGCGTCACTCTACGCCTTCACTGCGTCAAAATTCCTATGCCTGCTCAGACCAGGCGTGACGATTGACGCAGGGCATTTGACATGGGACCTACCTATGTTTTCTGGTGCATTGCTGGAGATGCGTCACTTTTGTAACAAACTCAAACAATGCGTAACTTTTCCTCCAACAGATGCGTCAGAATTTCTGACGCATCTATAATTCCTTCCGCCATGGTGCACTGTATTGTAAATACAGCGCATCCATGGTGGCTCAAGTACATTTGGAGGTGACACAAGGAATCTACGCAGATGCGTCAGTTCTTTGTAAAGCTGCCCCCCAGGATCTGGAACGACCTCCATGTATCCCTCTGGACTGCCCCAACTTTGTTCAACTTTGCACAAATTCAAGAACAGACTGAAGGCACACCTCTTTAAAGACCACTACATTAGGCAAAACATTAGAGCCACCCTCCACTCTAAGAACCAGCTTCACCTCCTATCACTCATTAATTATACCTTCTCTTTTGCCCATGTGCAGTGCTTCATTGCCTTTTGGATAGGGTTAAGCTACGCAATTATTATATACACAATGCATACGCACAAAAGGAACACGTTACCTGCTTTTGCAATAGAAATGCTGAACTTAACATTATGTAATTTAGCTTTTATTGTGCCATTTAAGAGCAAGATCGAGGTGCAGGGTGCTTAGATGTCAAATGCAGACTAAGCTAAGTATCATGTTCAAAGTTAGGCCGGACTCAACCTGCACATTGTTAAATTAGCGGGGCTTCAAAATCCCATTTTTCGTTAACTAAGGGTATGAAATAAATAGGAAGGCCATTCCCCAGCATATAAAGTATCAAGAAAAATCAAAATCAGTAGTCATGGAATGTTTTTATTTTATATGTTGCAAGAATATCTTTCATTAGGTTGTCATTTTCCTATCCTCAAAACTCTGTGTGTCCTGGTGTCATAAATCACTTCAATGATGAAAAGTGTTCCCAGCCTCACTGTTCATGGACACTTTAGAGGGTCTAAATCTCTCGCAATCGGTTACCATCCCTACTCATACTGTGGGGCATAAGCTGGACTTGATTTTTTCTAACAACCCTACCCTTAAAGTGGCGGCACCTCTGCGCCTGACTTGGTCGGACCATTTCTTGGTACCGTTCAGATTCAGTTTAGAATCCAGGCCGACTAAATCCTTGCCGATCACTGACAAAAGAAGAAACTGGAGAAAGGTCACCCCAGAAGCTATGGGGCCGATACTCCTAGAAGCTAGCCCACAGATGACGGGTGATCCCGACAGTGATGCATCCAGCTTTAATCGCTGGGTCACCTCTGCCTTAGACATGGTTGCCACTTTTAGGCCAGTGACTTCTTCTAGATGGAAACACTCAGGCCCCTGGTTTTTCACCGAACTACGAAAAGTCTCTGTAAAAAATTAGAACGTTCCTGGAGAAAGTCCTATGATCCGTCTGCTAAATGCCTCTATAAAGAGGCTCTGAAAAGATTCCATAGGTTAAAGCGCAGCATGATGAGGGAATATTTTTCTCACCAAATCAGTAAATCAGTCAACTCGACCAAAGACATTTTTAAAATTGTCAAGAGCTTTACCAATCCCGCAGCTTTGGATAGTACAGTTGCTCCCTCTCCTACTCTCTGCTCTGGCCTGTCAGACTACTTTCAGGAAAGATCTAAATGATCTATTCCGCCTTCCCTCAACCGGTGTCTCCCTCCGTCCGCTTGCAAAGTATAACTTCAGACTCCCCTGGCACCTGGTCAGAATGCCTCACACTGCCATTGTAAGAGTCACTTAGGGAGCTGTCCAGGTGGAAGTCGGGCTCACCAGGATATCCTTGCCCTGCTCAGTTCTTCAGCCCCCTGGCTTAATCAGTTTTTGAACTCTTGCCTGAAAACTGGAATTTACCCAGTTTCCTGGAAACAAGCATTTTTGCTGCCTTTATTAAAGATACCAGAGGCTGATCCATCGGAGCACAAGAATTTTAGACCCATTTCCCTCCTGCCAGCACCGGCAAAAATTCTGGAGAAGGAAGTCCAGAAGCAACTGGTAGAATTCCTAGAAACTAATAATCACTTACATGACTCCCAATCAGGTTTCAGAGCTGGGTACAGTACAGAGACCGTGCTCCTTGAAGTCTCTGAAACAATATGTGAATATGTGGACCAGGGCGCCTCAGCGATGCTGGTGTTGCTTGACCTGTCCGCAGCATTCAATACTGTGACCCACCCGATTCTGCTTGAGAGATCGAGACACGTGGGAGTGCGGGGAATAGCTCTGTCTTGGTTTCAGCCGGTCCTGGAGAATCGGTCGCAGCGGGTGTTTCTACGTCCTTTTGTTTCCGCCCAGAAACCCCGTGTTTGCAGAGTACCCCAAGGTTCAGCGCTGATCCCGCTACTATTCAATGTCTACCTTGCCCCACTGGCTTTCCTGGTGGAGACATAGGGTGTGAAAGTAGTCTCCTATGCTGATGATACACAGCTGGTGTTCTCTTTCAAAGAACACTCGGAGAAGGCCTTTCACAACTTTATTTTAGAAAAGAATTCATCTTTTTAATCAATGCAAACATTGTCAATTAATAGCAATGTGCTATTCATTTCAATTACAAACTGTACATTTTATAGCAAACAAAGCCCCAACAAATAGAAAGGGAGTGAAAAGATAAGGAGTGCAAGATAAAAGGAGTGACAGAATTCAGACAGGCAATTTCAATTTCCAATGTGCTACAAGACGTAAACTTTGTATAACAAAAAGCTAAAACTTCGTTGAGCCCAAGTTACAATAACATTACTGAACATATCATTCAACGGTCACAGTCTTCAATAATTAAATCAGGGATAGTGCCGGATGATAGAGTGAGTAGAGTCGTCGACGTTTCGACCCCTACATGGAGGGTTGGCTTGGGACCTCAAGGCGGGGTCTTCATCAGGACGGGGGTGCAAGAGTGGGGCAACGTGATTCTAAGGAATAAAAGAAGTTCAATGAATTTTACTCGTAGTTACTCTAACCTCTCAAAGGGTGTGTTGTTCAAAAAAGAATTTTACCATGTATATCGGGCCAGCCGGCACCGAATTGAAGGAATCTAATACATCCACCTTCTAAGTCGTCGGATGTTGAGGGACGCAGATAGCGTGACGACTGAGGGAAAAGCACAAGGGACCTTAATCAGTATGGTACTGGTAGAGGAGGGATTCAGTTAGCTGTTAACAACACACCCTTTGAGAGGTTAGAGTAACTACGAGTAAAATTCATTGAACTTCTTTTATTCCTTAGAATCACGTTGCCCCACTCTTGCACCCCCGTCCTGATGAAGACCCCGCCTTGAGGTCCCAAGCCAACCCTCCATGTAGGGGTCGAAACGTCGACGACTCTACTCACTCTATCATCCGGCACTATCCCTGATTTAATTATTGAAGACTGTGACCGTTGAATGATATGTTCAGTAATGTTATTGTAACTTGGGCTCAACGAAGTTTTAGCTTTTTGTTATGCAAAGTTTACGTCTTGTAGCACATTGGAAATTGAAATTGCCTGTCTGAATTCTGTCACTCCTTTTATCTTGCACTCCTTATCTTTTCACTCCCTTTCTATTTGTTGGGGCTTTGTTTGCTATAAAATGTACAGTTTGTAATTGAAATGAATAGCACATTGCTATTAATTGACAATGTTTGCATTGATTAAAAAGATGAATTCTTTTCTAAAATGATTTGATTAATAGTAATTTGCACTTTGGTGACATTTTTTAATTCCTGGGACCCCTGTATATGTACTCTCTAGCACCCAGGTCCCAGTGACTTTTGGGTATAACCCCCCTTTTGGTAATATCTTTCACAACTTTAAGCAGTGCCTGAAATACATTTTGGCTTGGATGAATGAGAATTGCTTAAAGCTTAATGCTGAAAAAACAGAGGTCTTGTTTTTCAGTAAGGCGGCTCCTCCACTTTCAAGTCTGTGATGGCCCTCAGAGCTGGACCCACCACCTAACCCAGTGGAATCAGCCAGAAATCTGGGGTTCAAATTTGATAATGACCTCTCGTTCAAGACGAAGGTCTCTTGCACGTGCTTCTGGAAGTTAAGAGCTCTCAGGAAAGTTTTTCATTTCCTGCTGGAAGACTGCAGGCAGGCTACAATACATGCCCTGGTGACCTCTCAGCTGGACTATGCAAATAGCCTGTATCTGGGCCTGCCAGCATATCTTGTTCGTAGGCTGCAGATAATTCAGAAATCTGTGACCAGACTGATATAGGCAGCCACCAGAGACCATGGCCCAGGTTATTTCAGGCAGAGATTGCAAGTATACCATCAAGATCGAGTCCTGAGATCTAACCACTTGCGACTTCTGCGAGTTCCTTGCACTTAAAAGCCAGGATAGGTCGCAGTTCTTTCGCGGTGAAAACAGCGAAACTGTGGAATGCTAAGCCCGTCCACCTCAGTATGTTGGTTTCCGAACATGCTTTTAGGAAAGCATTAAAGACCTGGCTTTTCAACAAGTCTAAATTGACCCGCTTTGACCCCCCTCCCTCCCGGGACTAGCCCCAGGACACCTAAGCTGAGGTAGACGTGTGCTCTATAAGTTTGCATTATATTATTATTATGGAGCTGAGACCCCTGGGCCTTTTAAAAGCAAAAACCTTGCTGTTTGCAAGTTGTTTTCTGATTGACAGCTATTTATGGAAGTATGTTTAAAAGTGATGAAAGCACTGGCGAATTTAAGGCCTTCCTGCCTATGACCACCCTTCAGTTTGATTATCGATCAAAGCAAGTGTGGTAATACTTGGAAATTCCACAATGCTTGCTGCTTGCGTTGTGATATGGAATTCTAAGGGCGACCACACTCTGGGGTTTATTTACAAGCCCCTTGCGCCACTTTTGCATTATTTTTAACATGGGAAAAGTGACGTACGGGTGGCACAAGATACTTGTAAATAAGCCCATCCATAATTAAGAGATGCTCCTGTGCTCGTGCTGTGACCGGACTGTTTTACTTGTACCCACATAAAAGGCCTTTTGCATACCCTGGAATTGACTCTCCAAACCATTACACTACAATTTGTCAACAAGCAAGCCTTCATCGAGTATCTAAGCATCAAAGTTTGTGAGTACTTTGAGTGTAGAATCCTCAGGCGAAGCGGCTCAAAGAGCTGCAGATGCAATGGCGAGCACAATGATAATCGCATGTCTGAGGAAACCAGTTTCACAGCGACCATTGACTATTTCACTACAGGCTGTAGTAATTTTGCGCTAAAAGTCTCTCTTAGTAAAACCCCTTGGTCCTTCTGACACCTCAGACGCGTGTAGGCCTGTATGAACGCAAGCCAAGGTGTCCGCGTGGCACCCCTTCTTCACAAACTTTAGTCGCAGGTATTCATGTGGCACCCCCTGCAGTCTACACACTAAGGGGCAGATTTACAAGCCCCTTGCGCCACTTTTGTCACTTTTCCAATGGTAAAAGTGACGCAAAAGTGGCGCAAGGGGCTTGTAAACCTGCACCTAACTTTCTTGAGCCGCCATATTTGCGTGGCGCTCTCCTTTTATTTGCAGAGTGCTTCACTTTTGCTGCTGTCTTGTCACTACATTGTCGTGTATTTCTATAGGTTCTGAATCAGTCCCCCTATTCCTGACCCTATTCTGGTTAAACTAACTATCAAGTTAACTAACAGTCAGCCCATGAGGCAAGAAAACCCCCATGATGCAGATACCGTTATCTGACGCAGTCACACTACGGCACAGGAACGTGTTATCTGATTAGGTCATAACGCTTGAGATCTAATTAGACAAGCGACATTCCTCCAGCCCCTGATAAGGCATACGACGTTCTCATAACAAATCAAACCTATGACAACCTGGAAAATCCGTGCGGCCATTGTTTTGATTTCACAGAGAACTTTTGCAAAAGAATGTGCTAACGAGCAAGTCGTATGACATCTTTATTGACGTACCTATGTCCATCCTTACGTCAATCTCGGCACCTTTAAGGTATAAATATTGCCGACCTTGCCCTATGCAAACACACGCGTGGTGACAAGACGGAGCAGCCATACTTGCCGAAGCCGAGAGCAGAAGCAGACCCCGCTGGCAGCAGCCCCGCCTTCCTGACGCGCTGAGAGACGCGCTGCTATCTCAAGCCGAGAGACCCAGCACCGGCGCTTCTGGGCAGCCCTCGCAGGCAGCCTGGAATATCGAGAGCAGAGAAAGAGATACCATTCCTCATTCATCCTAACTTCCAGGTACAGAACTGAATAACCCCTCACAGAGAATTCTTTAGTTATTCACTTGGCAAAAACAAACTTAACTTAAACTGTAACTTTCTATTCCCGCCCACGCATTAGACTTAGGTCAGGTACACGGGGTAGGCGTATTTAGAAACACCAGTTGAGTACGTTTAGTCAAATGTATATGTGTATGTAAATATATTTTAATCATTTTAAACATCATATGGCTCAGAAACCATATCAATGTTTTTACAGTATTATTTTATACTATTGCTTTTAATGTATGCACTTTACTTAACTATAAGTATTGCAATAATATCGATCCATTTCTCTTGTACGAGAAAAGAGACTGATCAATAAATAACACCTTTTTATTGAACACGCCCGTCTCTTCCTTTTCTCTACAATCTGATGAGACTAAGAATGCACGTACTGACTGAGTAAAATAATTGCCTTGTGCTCACACGACTCTTGAGATTGACTCTTGATTAGGGGAGAGCAAAGTTGTCATGTTCTATGGTTGTCAGAAACTAAATCCCTTCTTGTCTAATCAGGGAAGTTAATCCTTCCTTGAACATTCGAGAAAGTTTCTAGCGAACTCTGAGCTTAGCTGGCAAACCCAAAAATTAAGTCTAGTATCGACAGTAGTAGACCTAGTTAACGTCTGGTCTAGGCCTTTACTGCTGTAGGTACTATTCCAATGCGCAGAGCCTATTGGGAAAATAGGAACTACACTACATGGCGCCCAACGCGTTTGGAAAGGGCGATAAAACTAACGTAAGACATTTAGAGTAACTCAGTCGTGCTTTCTCACTCAGACCCCTTTTCCCGAATACTCCAAAGACGTCTGGAGTGGGTGAAAGGTTATATCCTCCAAAACCTCGCAGGAGGGAACTCCTATGTATGGTTCTTGGTCAAGTCAACGTTGAAGGATAAACAGTTCCAAAATATTGTGCATCTAATCTCTGTTTCCATAAAGAAACCTGATCTGCAAACAAACATAATACCATCCTGTCTGTAAAATGGCAGAGAGTGATGATGAACGAGAGGCAGTTAGATTAGCAACTGAACTCGCAGATGCTGATGCTACCATACAAGCAGCAGACCCGAATATAACACTCATTCCGGTCATTAAAAGGAGATCTATAACCTTAAAACTTATAGAAAATGGACTGACACCTAGAGGTGGCACAGTCATATTCGTAATTGAGGCACACGAATATCGGCAGACAGAGGTATACTATACATGGATACATTTTCCAGCAGCAAATGCTGTAACAAAGTACTTCCACTATTACAAAGTAGAGGAACCTCCTGAAACGTACACTCCTTTCGAGGAGGTGGAAGTACCACTCAAATTCCAAGAGCATTTGCTCTTATTTGATGGCGCCCTAAAACATAACAATCACATTACAAGGCTCGGTCCTTTAGGAAGACCAGGAGCAACGTGGCCGGTCTTAGCCGGATACACACCACATCCAGACATCGAAAGAATGCCTGCAGCAGAACTGTTAATACAGCTAAAACAACTACTAAAAATTCATAGACAATTAGTTCAGTATGTAATGCGGACTTCAACAATTCAGCCAGCGATTAAACTTCCACAGCTGACCCCTCACCAGGGGAACACAAATAAAATTACACCACAGAACATCCAATCCTGCCTAGGTAAAGTTCCAGCTAAACGGGAACAAATACCATTCTGGTTGGCACAGAAAATCACCCAAATAGAGGCGGTGTTTCCTGACACCACCCCGCTGGAAAAACACAGGATTCTGACTATATGTCTCCCAATGGGAATCGCACCACACATTGAGGACTGTGACACTTGGGGTACAGTCTTTGCTTCCATCTACACAAAAACGCACGGTATTCCATCCATTTCGGTAATACCAGATGTGCTAAAACAAATTCAAGATGAATACGGTCCAGAACCTGCTTTAACTCTTGGTATGAAATTACTAAAAGACTTCAAACAGGTTTCGGCTATATTACTAGCCAACATAAAAGGTGAAGCAGCAAACGTGGCGATCCGCCAGAGGTTAAAAGAGACAGATATAGCAGACCAACCAGCTGAAATTGCCAGAATCATAGAAAAATCCTATGAAGAACTAGGCAGAGATAGTCTAGGTGGAATACCAGTAAAACCGCAACTGACTACAAGTCCAGAAAAAATATTTTTTAATAATAATAATTCACCAAAAAAGAACTGGGATGGAAATAAACAATCCAATCCTAAAGAAAAGAAATTCCAGTCCAGAGGAAGGTCTCCTAGGCGAAGAGAGAAATCTCCAAACCAAAGACAGAGGTCACCGCAGAGTGACCCCTCTGGGAATAGATATAACCTTAGAAATAGGGATAATATTAAAAAACCTGATAGATATCAAGACATTGATACACGTCCCTCTCAATCTTTTCAGAATTCCTCGCAGAAATCGGAAAGAAGAGGACGATCAGAAGAGCACGCCAAGTCCAAAGACAAGGAACCTGCTCAACTAAAAAAGAAATTACAATTTCCAAAAAAGAAGGTAGCCAGTATCAAGGTAGTTAAAAATGCCGAGAATACTGAGGACACAACTGAAAAACGGAGAGTGGGCTCAGACAATGCTAGACAGCGCAGCAGAGGTGAGCATAGCTCGCAAAGTCCTTATGAATCATCTGGAGACAGTGGACACGAATGAATACCTTCAAGGGGAAACTGCAGTCACCAGAGTTAGCAAGCCCCACAAGATATACGAGATAACATTACGTATAGAGGGAGATAAGACTAGGAAAATAAGGGGACTATTTTGGGATAACCTCTCCAAGGGCTATGACATCCTTCTAGCTGAAAAAGACTGGCCACCAGAGTTTGTCAGGGAGTGCCCTCATGGCGAAGAAGTAATTATGCCTGCCTTCTCGAATCAAATACCGATTCATAAAAAATATACACTTGCTAGAAAGTGGGCAGTGGCCTTAGCACCTGCTTTATATAAAAATCATGTAGGATGGGATGAGGATTCTCCTCCTCACAAAATCCAATTAAAATCACAACCAACTGCACAAAGGCAGTACCCAATTAAGCAAGAAGCTAAAAAACAAGTAAATGAAATACTAGATCAGCTAGAATACCAGGGGGTGATTGAAACTTGCACCTCACAAATGAACAATCCTTTGTTTCCGGTCTCCAAACCAGACAATTCGTACCGTCTAGTTTTGGATTACCGACACCTTAACACATGTTGCAAAACCTTTGCAGTGCAAAACTCACACAGTGCTGCACTAATGAATAACATAGTGCGCAAAAAATACAAAACTACCTTGGACATTTCCAATGGATTCTTTTGTCAAAACATAGCACCAGAGAGCAGATATTTAACTGCATTCTCAGTAAATGGCACTCAAAAACAATTCTGTCGGTTAGCCCAGGGGTACAAGAACAGCCCGGGGGTATTCTCAGCGAGAGTAACAGAATTACTACAACTATATGATGATGAAGCATTATCTTATGTCGATGACATTTACTTAACAGATGATGACTTGGATACTCACTTGAAAAGAGTGAACACCATAATACTTGGGTTCGCTGCAGAGGGTTACAAATTCAACTTCAAAAAATCCAGAATTGCCCATCTGACGGTCCTATTCTTAGGATATGAGTTATCAAGTGAAGGTAAAAGCCTGGCAGACAATTTCCTAGAGAAATGTGCCGTAATCCAAGCTCCTAAAACACTAAAAAACCTACAGTCAATTCTAGGCTTCCTAAATTTCGGAAGAACATACATTGCAAATTACGCAGAAAGGGTCAAACCCCTTTATGATCTAATTAAACCAGACTTTAAAAGATCCAGTTGGACTCAAACACACACAGAAATTTTGAGATCCTTACAAACAGACATGCTAATTAAAACAAAATTAGAAACACGTGATAACACACGCAATCTTGTGATCCGAGTCATCCCAGGGAGATGCGGATTCACATACCTGACCTCTAATGAGGGAGATAAGGTACCAATTGCATTCAAATCACACATGTACACAGAAGCTGAACAGAAATTCAATAATACAGAAAAAATAATTCGTGCAGTTCAAACCGCAATAGCTAGAGAAAAAGACATAGCTGACGGTAGACATATCACAGTCAGAACAGCAGAATCAGCCTTTGAGGCACTAACAACACCGTGTAATTTACCAACAACAACATTGAATCCGGAATGGATACAATGGGTGAATTCAATCACAACGGACAAAGTATACTACTACTTTGATCCAGAACTAGAAGAATTAAAAAATCTAAAATATGAAAAGACGTATCCTCTGCCAATCGACATTCTGCCTCTACGACATTACGCCTGTGTAATCTATACAGACGGACATGCTCAACCCTCCGTTTGGGGAGAACATGCATACAAACCCACATGTGAGATTACAAAAGAAGTGTGGCGCGGAGGTAAACTAAGACCTCTATTAACAAAATCACACTCAGTAGAAACTAATTCAGAACTACAAACTGAAATAATAGCTTTGAAAATGGCGCTAGATAATGCGGATCGCGAATTCCCGACGCTTATAGTGTCAGATTCATATTACTGCGTCAAAGCATATAACAAGGATTTGCAGACATGGATTCAGAACGGTTACAAAGATGACACAGATGCACCAATAAAGCAGAGACTGCTCTGGGAACAAGTAGCTCTTTTGAAAAAAGAACTACCAAAGACTCACGTGACACACTCACTGAGTCATCAACGTGATGGCGTTCACGTTGTGGGGAATTCATTGGCTGAAACAGCCGCAGCGGCAGCCACTAAACCGGCTCCCGTAGATCGAAAAAAGCGTACATTAAAATACATTGACGGTGAAACAATGCTGGCGGTGAAAACGTCATCAAAAGGCGACTGCTCAGCGTTACCGATCAACTATCCACTCAATTATACATACATAATCGATGCAAACTCCGTCCCTTTTGCTCGAATCCCTGGAGTGGGGGATAGAGTGATTCCAAACATGGACAGGAGAAGCTTGTTAATCGCAGACGCACACATGGGCGAGGGTCACAGACACCTTAAATTAAAAGATTCTCTGGAAGAATTACAGTCACGGTACTGGTGGCCAGGCATGAGCCTGCACTACACCATGTTTGTAAAAAACTGCCCAAACTGCAACAGAGATCGCAGTGGGGAGAGAAGCAGTTTAATACCTCGTCGTATCAAGGCAGATAATATTACCAGCAAAAAGAATGGCTTGCGATTAACATATACAGGCTAGTTTCCACTTATAAGGTAGATCACCAGCACTCGGCTGACGTCCGGACTATTATACAAGATTGCGAGTCTAAATGGCATATACGCTAAGAGCATGCTACGTTCGACCATTGTTTTCACTCAGGCAATCCAGCCTGGGGGGGAAACATGGCCAAATGAGCACAGCCCAGCGGGAATCTTCTCACTTCCTTCCTGAGGGTACGGGATGGTGTAAAGAAAAAACCAAGGCAGAAAGCAATCTATAATGGAAAGGATATTAGGTTCGGGAGCTGGGTGGGTCAAACATCTAATAAGTGTCCAACGTAGTCTAAATAACTTTCCAAGAAATTCTCTGAAGGGATTCAGTCCGTACGAATTATTATTCGGAACTAGGATGTTGATCTCTGACCTTGATAGTCAGACTTCAGTGGTAATAGAAAAAACCTTTGATGTCAAAGACCGTTTGGCTATTTTGCAGGACTTAAACAAAACAAGAAAAGACCTGAGCAACATACAGTTGAAACAACAGCCAACGACCACTGAAGAATCACCACCTGTCCCAGCAAGACCTGTCTGGATTCCAAAAGTCGGGGATCTAGTCAGGGAGAAGATCGCGGTAAAGAAGGAATTTGGGCCTTCTTACAGAAAAGCAGTTCCTGTCTTGTCTGTCAACGGGACAAGATCAGTTGTACTACCGCCACTTGCTGGTAAAAAGGAGAACCGAGTTTTATCCATCGACCTGGTAAAACCACAACATGTGGCCAATAACAAACAGTAGGCCAAGTGGACTCCCAATAAGTAGCAGAACACCAAGGTTTGCTACCAGCACAGAGGTCCTAACAAAAAGGCTCATCACATTCGAAACGCCTAAAGAAGAACAAGAAGGACTATGCAACAATGCAATAGAACTCAGACCTCTGAAAACCCAAATAAAGACATTTAGCAGAGACACACCAATCTATACTGAAGTACCAAGTGAAAATGCAAGGAACAAAAATCCTGAAGCAATTGGAACAATTGACAGAACTGCATCCGGTTACTTCATCAACTTCGATGAATCCTCTGACGGCTTCAGTGAATCAAAGACACAGCCATCATCAAAATCCTTTAAAGACAAAGCTAAGGAACTTTTGAAACATCTGAAAGAAACATATCTGGTTTCTCCATGGATTGAATTTTGGGTGGGTTTTGGTGCATTTATCCTCATACTTTGGCTCATCATGGTATTTACTTTGGGACGCTTCATTGAGGGAAAATATGCTAAAATGGACACAGCAAGTCAGAACATCAACTTGGTCCTCAAACCACACACATCTTCACACGTCGAGAAAAGAGAACTTTCTCCAGAACTTTCTTCAGCCAACTTCACAGCCAATCCGATACCTGGTGGGGTAGCCTGGGACAACACTGACTATGAAATTTATGGTCCGGTCGAGATCCTGAAATATCCACACCAAATCAAGATCTCTTTGAGTGACTTTGCAAAACCAAACTCATTTGCTGATGATTGGGACTTCGAAAGTATTAACAATATGATGTCTGATTTATTAATGTCTGCTAAATTTACAAAACATGATTATTTGCAAGGTTCTACAAATTATGATAGTATGTATTGCTATAACCATTATGGTAACCATTTTTTACATAAATCTGCACAACCTAGAAATGTTTTAAATTATAATCAATGGGAACATTGTGCTACGCCTCCAAAAGGAAGCTCTAGAACCGTTTACGACAAATATTCATATTTTTCAGGTTTTAACACAAGTAATGCTGAAACATTTTATTTTAAATTGTCAAACAAGGCAGGGATGAAAACCATGATAACCAACACAAAATTGATATATTCAGATTCATTCTTTGAAAAAATGAATACTTTTGGATTTGATTATTGGGACAAAAATGTTGATTTGAAAAGTGTTTGGGGTACAAAAGAATGGCAAGTACAGGGTTTAGAAGCTTTGTTTAGAGCCTGCATGATCCCAGAACAAATGATATTTTTAAATGACACTGTTCAACAAACCACCTGTCTTGGCTTAGCCAAAATCAAAGATTTAAATAACCCGTCTATTCCAAAGCCAACAATGTTTAGCAATAGCTCTGATACAGATGAAGAGATAGACGTAAACCATATACTTAACCAAAACAGTACACATCCTGAATGGAAACAATGGTTGATCTGGCCCACAGATACAAATAACTGTCAAGATAGATTCCTGAATAAAACACAGGGTTTCAAAATGACCAGGCCAGACCCTAGATATCCCCAAAGACATCACCCAGGGATAATAACAACCTACAGTGTGGGCAAATTATGCCTTCAATGGCTACAGACTTCCACACTGCCTGAAATTAAGCAACACCTAACTTTACTTACTGATGGTGCTGACTTGCGTGATTTCATACTGGGACCACGCAAACAGCGTCAAAAGCGTTTCATAGCAGCCTCTGTATATGCAGCATACAATGAGGCCTGGAAGGTTACTCAAATTGAGACAGCAGAAAGAATACGGGAAATTGACCGTATCAATTTGGAAAAATCACTTTCTGTAGTGGACAATGGGTTAATGACTCTGTCCTCCAGAATTTTTTCATTGGACAGCATTGTGTCTTCAGCAATCGATATATTATCGCAAGACTTACTGTTATTACAACATGGACAGTCACAATTGCGTTCCATTGTACAGCTTGGCTGGACGTTACAAAATCTGCGTTCAGGCTATGTGCCTTGGCGTTTAATCAACACAACGTCACTATTCCAAATCTTTAACCTTACTGATAGACAAATCGGTATGGCGCAAAAGGGTGCTGATTATACAATCTTGAGCATTGAAAAACTAGAAAGATTACCAATGACAATGTCAGAACGACCTGTCAGTGAATGGATAATCCACGGAATCATAAATATTCCAATCTCAACCTTCAGGTTTCAATACTGCCAAAAATATATACAGGCTGGCATGTACGAGAAATTGGGAAAGGGGTACCTTAAAACAACTTGGAACCTGCCCTATTCACATGCATGTGTCAGTAATAAAGGACAGAAAGTGTTTCTTAGTGGCAACAATTGTGCTATGTCACTAAGCGGCACGCTTCTGTGTAACGGTATTAGTTTGCACGGAGCCTGTGAAGGGAATTCATACAACCTTTCATGTCACCAGCAAGGCGCACCTGCAACTGAAATAGAACCATTCTTTCAAAGACTCTATAATGGGAGTTACATTCTTATTGTAGACCGCAGATGTTGCAGTCTTATGCCCGGGACTCCTTATCTAGTAACTACAACAGCGAAGGTCAAGTGCTGTGGACGTTCTTTGTTCCCCAGCTCCTTTCCAGACAGGGAGGCAAGGGCATGGCCCAGTTTGAAAATTACTTCTATTCGAATAGACACTTTAAGCAGAATGAAAACAGTGCTTCTTCAGACGCCTACAAGGCTCACGTCATCAAAAGAAACGTATGATCTACAAGTCGCAAGGACGACTGCAGAGATACATACATTATTATCAACTAATTCCCCCGTACATTTCGCGGAAATCCTGAGCGAAATCTTAAATATTTCTGATACCACTGGGGTCTCAAAGGTATTTAAGACAGTATTTTCGATGGCATTAACACCATTCAAAGCCATACTGGGTATTTTTCCAGATTTCGTCCATTCGATTTTTGGCGGACTTCCCCTGATCCTGGGACTAATTGCAGGAATCCTATTCCTAGTCCTTATTTTTCGTTATGGCAACCCATGTCACAGATCAAACTCTCGCGACAATGGGAGATACGATCCTAGCCATTGGATACCGGGACCGGATATCAAAAATCCTGGGACTCTCCCGGCTTAGAGACCTGAACATGACTTGGTTTCTATCATTTCGACCAATGTGGCAAAGGTGTGTTTTACCTGTACTAAGGTGTCTGCTATGCGGAGAAGAATGCGTGTTAGACACCTGTCTGACGCTACAATCGGATGCGCCAGTGGATGCAGATACACTGTTGGTTCCTACCAAGGTTCACGCTTTGTGCTGCCCTCAAAGGCTGCCAATCCTGATGACGGCATTCCTGGAATCTTCACCACTACGATTGAAGAGTAGTGAAGTTCAAGATGAAAGCAACATCGAACAGGTACGACCTTCTGTCAGCAATGCAAATCAGAATGTCAATGGAGACAATCATGCGCACGAATGCATGGTTACCCCTATTTCCGACTTAGTGGAACTTTCCCATGAAGCTGTTGACAGTTTTTTCGAAAGCCTGAATGATATGATGTTCTCTCCAGAACAGAAATAGAGACTTTTGAGTAAACTCGCACACGGCGTTCCCTGAATTCGGCCTTCAACTTTAAAAATAAAGTCACATGAACAATTCTTCCCACCAGTTCACGGACAACAATTTTTTAGCAGCCCCAAATTATTTTTCACAAATTTTTCGGGACACTTATCTTCTGCTTAAAGTAAGAAACTATTCCTAGAGAACTAAGATTTCTATTTTTAGATACTTTATAAAACTTTAGTTGCCCGCTGGGATGTTCACAAATATTTTATTATGTGATGAAATGGTCTCGGACTTCCTTTCTGTATAGCCATATTAAGAGCCATTTCATGTGTATTTCTCATATACCAAAAAGCAATAATGCATAAAAATGCGTGTTTACTTTTGCATTTAAACCATAGCTTAAGTGCATACAATATATATGACTGCAATTTTTCAGTATATTTGAAAATTTCGAAATGCATTTATGTATTTTGGGGTGGTAAGGTATACACTATACTCTATAGTATGTTGTACTATGTTATACTATGCATAGATTAGTAGATATGACCATAGTTAGCGTGGAGTGGGTGTCGTGTATTTCTATAGGTTCTGAATCAGTCCCCCTATTCCTGACCCTATTCTGGTTAAACTAACTATCAAGTTAACTAACAGTCAGCCCATGAGGCAAGAAAACCCCCATGATGCAGATACCGTTATCTGACGCAGTCACACTACGGCACAGGAACGTGTTATCTGATTAAGTCATAACGCTTGAGATCTAATTAGACAAGCGACATTCCTCCAGCCCCTGATAAGGCATACGACGTTCTCATAACAAATCAAACCTATGACAACCTGGAAAATCCGTGCGGCCATTGTTTTGATTTCACAGAGAACTTTTGCAAAAGAATGTGCTAACGAGCAAGTCGTATGACATCTTTATTGACGTACCTATGTCCATCCTTACGTCAATCTCGGCACCTTTAAGGTATAAATATTGCCGACCTTGCCCTATGCAAACACACGCGTGGTGACAAGATGGAGCAGCCATACTTGCCGAAGCCGAGAGCAAAAGCAGACCCCGCTGGCAGCAGCCCCGCCTTCCTGATGCGCTGAGAGACGCGCTGCTATCTCAAGCCGAGAGACCCAGCACCGGCGCTTCTGGGCAGCCCTCGCAGGCAGCCTGGAATATCGAGAGCAGAGAAAGAGATACCATTCCTCATTCATCCTAACTTCCAGGTACAGAACTGAATAACCCCTCACAGAGAATTCTTTAGTTATTCACTTGGCAAAAACAAACTTAACTTAAACTGTAACTTTCTATTCCCGCCCACGCATTAGACTTAGGTCAGGTACACGGGGTAGGCGTATTTAGAAACACCAGTTGAGTACGTTTAGTCAAATGTATATGTGTATGTAAATATATTTTAATCATTTTAAACATCATATGGCTCAGAAACCATATCAATGTTTTTACAGTATTATTTTATACTATTGCTTTTAATGTATGCACTTTACTTAACTATAAGTATTGCAATAATATCGATCCATTTCTCTTGTACGAGAAAAGAGACTGATCAATAAATAACACCTTTTTATTGAACACGCCCGTCTCTTCCTTTTCTCTACAATCTGATGAGACTAAGAATGCACGTACTGACTGAGTAAAATAATTGCCTTGTGCTCACACGACTCTTGAGATTGACTCTTGATTAGGGGAGAGCAAAGTTGTCATGTTCTATGGTTGTCAGAAACTAAATCCCTTCTTGTCTAATCAGGGAAGTTAATCCTTCCTTGAACATTCGAGAAAGTTTCTAGCGAACTCTGAGCTTAGCTGGCAAACCCAAAAATTAAGTCTAGTATCGACAGTAGTAGACCTAGTTAACGTCTGGTCTAGGCCTTTACTGCTGTAGGTACTATTCCAATGCGCAGAGCCTATTGGGAAAATAGGAACTACACTACAACATTTTTTGCAAAAAACAGTGGACCCTAGTACTTGAGAGATCAAAGTAAGAATAGACATACACTAAATAGTTAGTATGTCCTTTGTCTAGCCGGACAGGAATTTATTTGAAAGATGCACACAATTGAAAATGAATCTTAATGTAATGTCAAGAGGGCGCAGCCCGTGACCTACAGTGAACAAGACAAAACAACAGAATTCAGGCAAGAGCGAACAAAGCGGTCTGTATACTTATAATCAGTGAACAGACTTGATTACGTTTTAGGGTACCATTGTACAAAGCAATCACAAGCATTTTAGGTACATATGATACTAATGTAATGTAAGACATACTAACAATTTAGTGTAGGTCTATTCTTACTTTGATCTCTCAAGCACTAGGGTCCACTATTTTTTGCAAAAAGTTAACACCCAAGGTCCCTAGTGTATTACCTTCGGGTTCCCTTGTCTCCCATAACAGTCCTGTCACTACATATCTACACCCACTAAAATGATAGGATCACTGGGAGCCACATGATCCTGGTGGCCTCCGCCTCAGTCGCTGACTGTGATTGGACAGTTGGTTCCTCAGCCCATTGTGCAAGG
The DNA here is from genome assembly GCF_964261635.1 of Lissotriton helveticus. Lineage (NCBI taxonomy): Eukaryota > Metazoa > Chordata > Amphibia > Caudata > Salamandridae > Lissotriton > Lissotriton helveticus. Next base: position 421,788,651 of record NC_136060.1, on the reverse strand, counting down.
CCAAATTGCTATCTATAGCGATGTGCATGCACGCGCGTGGCCCATTGTGCAGATAAAATAGCCATAGCAAGGTGCATGCTTTCATTCTGAAAACACCTCCGCCCTTTGATGTTTATTGAGTCTGACTCTCTATCTTCATAACCTTAGGTGTTGTTATTAAGCAACAGTGATGTCCAGGCAGGCTTACCTGTTATGAACTTCAGGAGGGTGTTCAGCGTCAAGTCTGACTTAGGAGTTCAACATTTGTTTCCCTGTCTATGAGATGCACTCAGATTACCTTATATCTAAGTTTGATGTTGTCTTGCAAAGTTCACCGTGATTTGCACTCATCTTATTAGAGTGCAGATCTAAATTTGCTGCAACAATTTGCATGCCTTTGGGTATTTCTTTGGCTAAAGTGCATGCTCTACATCTTCAGCAGTGATTTGCTCACTTTGAGTTTCTCTTTAGGAGCAAGTAAACATTCAAAGATTGATTTGGATATGCAACATAACTTATTTCAAATCTCAGGGATTTTAATTTATATTTTTGCCTTATTCTCTTGTATTCTGTGTTGTTTGATTACATTACCCCCATGCACAATATTTTTCCTCTATCTGCCTTAAAACAAGAAACATGTGACCCACCTATGATTCGATTCCTTTAAAGCTTATTTAGGAGCGGTAGCTATACTGAGATAGAGACCTGAAATAAAAATAAATCCATTCTAGTACTAACTGGATGTGGAGGTCGAAATATATTTGGCCATTTTTTTGAATGCACCCCACCTGAAGATGTGATCCATATGAGTTTAAGACTGCTGTGTTCCAATTGGAAAACTATTTCTCAGGGGCAAAGTATCTAGTGATGCATACATATACATTTATGACGAGAGTTGAGTTCCAAGTGAGTCCACTGACACATTTTTCACAGGCTCACAGCATCAAACGTATTAGTGGCAAATTGTGAGTTGAGTTTGAGGGATTTGCATCCCATCTCCTTCAAGACCAATTAATTGCCAGATGGCATATGAAAAAAATACAAGAGTGCCTTTGCAGAGAAAAATCCTACTTTGGGCAAGGCTATAGACATTGCTATGGGATAGGGAACTTCGGAGGACGATAAACAATCGAAGGTCTCGTTGTCCAATATTTCTGTGTCTGGTTCTGTCATTGATGCCAATCAGATAATCATCACAACAGCTGAGTTAAAGAGCCTTCCTAAACACAATGGATGAAAGTCATGTGTAAGAGGTTGGGTCATCATCATCTGTGCAAAACTGTCCAGGCATTGACCAGCACGGTAAAACCTGTGGAAAGATGAGACATTTTTGAGAGTGTATAGAGGGGGAAGCAGAAGACAGTTAAACGTGTTGTGAGTGAGAATGTAGAAACAAAGTTAGAACCAGATGGGATCACCAAAGAATTTGTTAGTGGTAGATTGTCAAGCTGTATCCGGAAATTGAAACATTGTTTTCTCTAAATTGGTGTGCACGTTATTAGCAGCAAATTTAAATTGTTGGTGGATTCAGGAACACACATCACCATTTTAGCAGTAGATAGATGCAAAGAGTGGTGTTCTAGTGATGTGTTGTTACCTCTGAATGTCTCTACAATGGTATTTGAGGGCAGAAAGATTGCCTTGTTGGGTTATTGTTGGGAAAATATTGAGTTAAGGGAGATAAAAAGCAAAATTTGTGTTGCCAAGAAGGGGATCAAAGTCCTATGGTGGTGGCACTAGCTGGGATTTCATATGACAATGAAACCAGATCTGACCAATCTAATTTCTATCGCTGAAGATAAGGTTTCCAGGGTTACACTCAAAGTGATGGTATGCATTTATGAACATTTGATTTAGTGTTCCAGGATAGAATTGGAAAATTCAACAATTTCAGTCACACTATAAAATTAAGCAGAACGCAACACAAGTTGAACACAAAATGTGCAATGTATCACACATTGTAAGGAGTGAACTGATGGCCATGCTAAAAGACACGTAAAAAAAACCTGTAGGCACCACATTCTGGCTTTCTCTTATTTTGCTGACATGGAAGAAATCAGACAAGCTAAGACTGTGTTGATTTAAAGGGTTTAAAGGATTTCATTCACGTTGAATATTTCCAACTACCCAGAACTGTACATTTGATAATGTGGGTGGTGCTTTCTAGCTGGTCCATCAAATTGGACATACCATCAAGTAGAATAATTCCATAAAAGAGCAGTATTGGTTATAACCGACCGCACAGGCGTTCTGTATTGTTAATATATATGCAATAGCACTCAACCTTCTAATGGTCCTACTGCTCCAAAAACATAAATCAAAGTGATAAAGAATATACAAAGGGCAGTTCTTAGGAGGTCCAATGTTTTTCCTGAAAGTTCTTTTAATCACATATTAATCCAGATTATTCAAACATATGAATTGTTAAACTATACCTATTTGGGAACTAGAGAGTCTAATGAACAAGTAAGAAATGGCTGTAGTATGCGATTATGAGTTTGGTGGCAAAAATGGCCAAATACACACAAAGGGCAAATACTAATTCCACAAGTTTTGGCAAATAACATGGGTCTATAACACACTCTTTTTTTGTTTTTACCACGTATTGCGGAATCAGTCTTTACTACATTTGTTAAATACCAAATGTGTGCTATTTACCAGGTGTGGTAAATACCACACCGAATAAATAGCATGTGTACAAAACATCAGGAAGTGCCCATTTTCAGGCAATGGAATTTCCTGGAGTGAAAATGTTAATCCCGAGATTGCAGAAACAGCCAGAGTAAAGCACAAAATACATCAAGACACCCCAAAGTACAACAAGAGGTCTTTCCTGGGTGGGAGAGTGTAGGCATTCATTTTGTGTGGACAAAGCATTTGAAACAAAACAAACAGAGCCATTACAAACAGAAACCTGCCAAACTCTTCCATCGTGGACCACAGCAGAGTAAGGAAATACAAGTTTTTGGATCCGGAGCATGAGGTCCTGATCAAGGGGGTTGCGCAAGACACCATGACACCTAATGTGACATCACATGTGAAGGCACCACCAAAATCAAACAAAACTATGCCTGTGAAATAAGATAATGGACAAAATCAATACCAACCCAATGTTTTCACATGAAATTGACAACACTTTAAAAAAGGGTTTCAAATCTTGAAATGCTACGTACTTAATTGAGTTGCCAACCAACTACATGAAAGTATGTCAACCGGTATTTCACCATCTCAGCTCTACCACATTAATAATGTGCTTCATTATACAGTTACAGCACATTTGTTTCTGTCTACATGAGGCCACCATGTGTACATGACTGCAGTCCCATTTGTACCTAGGGTGTCAGGAATTTGCTGCATGGGTGTCCAAGGGGTATTGAGACGCTGACAAGACGTCTCGGGGGTTAGCGCTATAGTCTTTGCGAGTACCCTTAGCCACACACTACTAATACGTCCAGTGTGCAAGCGCGCAGCGGACGTGCGCAGCGGCGTGCCGGAGGAGCGCCAGAGGAAAGCCCGTCTGTGCCCGTCCTGGCCAGGACGGACCCAGGGGCCATCCTCCCTGGCCGACCACGTATATATTCGCCCGATACCCTTATGGCTCTCAACACAAGCAATACTGTGTTAGATGGGATAACCCTAGCCAAACTACGGTCAGAGTCTTTGTTGCAGGGAGAGGATGTACTCACCCATACCAGGACCCATGGCCTTATTATTGCAACGTTAAATACACGCTCTCTGCAAAAGCATCACTTAGAGGTATTCTCGCTTATCGCGGAGGGCGAGATAGACATCTTGCTCTCTCAGAGACTTGGCTGGGCACGTCATCGACACCGGACGTTCTAGCAGCCCTGCCTCCTGATTTCGATGCACTTTGGTACAACCGCCCTAATGACAGCAGAGGGGGAGGTGTTGCCATCCTGTTCAAAAAGAGTCTTAAGGTGACACAGATTGTAGCAGAAAATTGTGCTTGCGCAGAGCTGCTAGGGATAAAAAATTTCACTTAAATCCTCATGCATCCTGCTGTTGCTAGTATATCGCCCACCTCAGAACTCACCTGAATTTAATGACACCTTTTTTGAATTGCTGACAGACTTGGCCTCTAGATATAAGTCCCTTATAGTGGTAGGTGATTTCAACTACCATTGGGATAAGGTTCACAGAGAGCCCACTGAGACAGAGTTTGAAACTAATCTCTCTACACTTAACCTACAACAATTAGTAATGGGTCCTACTCACGTGAAGGGCCACACACTTGACCTTGTTTGGTCCTCCCTGTCCCATATCGAAATAACTGAAGTTAGCCCTTGCATTTGGTCAGATCATTTTCTGATCAAGTCCTGGGTTCCGGGAGATCCCTTGCCGGCTGCCTCAAAGCAACTGCGGGGGAAAGTTCGGTCTTGGAAGAAGATTGAGGCCGACTCCCTAATATCGACCCTGCTCTCTTCTCCCCCCCCCCCCCCAAGATGACACAGATGAACCTGGACTCTGACACTACTGCCCTGATGCCCTGGATCCGGGCCGCCTTAGGTAAGCTTGCCCCGGAGCGAATGGAGAGGACAAGAACAAAAGGAAAGGGAGCCCCATGGTTTGACGCCTCTCTTAAGGAAAAGAAGCAAGCCCTCCGCAAGGCAGAGAGAAGGTGGAGACTCAATTACTGTCCAGTAGAGTCACTAACCTTTAAATCACTTCTTGATAGTTACAAGATGGACATCCTGGCGAGGAAATCCGCCTTTTATGAGAACAGAATTAGGGAGGCTACAAACAAACAAAGGGAGACCTTTGTGATTTTAAGGGAACTTACGCAGCTGGGCGAGAAAAGTCTTGTGGGTGATCAACCCGATTGCAATACCTTTCAAGGCTTTTTTCTCCAGAAGGTACAGGACATCTTGATGGATATTACTACGATCCCAGCTGGACCGTCTTTGCCATCCTGCCAAGATAGTCAGCTGCAAACTGGGACCATGAACAGCTTCCCATATATTGATGAAAAGCGACTGGTGGAGCTTGTCGGCCATGTCAAACCAGGTTCTAGTACAGATCCCTGCCCCGCGAAATTTTTTAAACTGGCCTTGCCCGGTATTCAGTCTCAGTTACTGAGTCTACTGAATGCCTCACTAGAAGTGGGCTACCTTCCAGCCCAGCTGAAGGAAGCTAGAGTCTCCCCACTCCTCAAGAAAGCCGGAGCCGATGTTAAGTTACTGAAAAACTATAGGCCTATCTCCCAGCAGCCACTCCTGAGTAAGATCTTAGAAAAACACGTCCTGAACACCTTAGCCAGATTTCTGGAGGAACACCATCTACTCCATGCCAGGCAGGCTGGTTTCCGGCCACAGCATAGTACAGAACTAGTTATGGCCACGGTCACCGATGAGCTGAGAGTCAGGGCAGACAAGAAACAGCCATGCGCCCTGATTCTGTTAGACCTGTCGGCAGCTTTTGATACGGTCAGCCATACCATCTTGCTGGACCGTATCGCTAAGCTGGGGATAACAGGACAGGCGCTCAAGTGGCTAGAATCCTTCTTGTCAGGACGTACTCAGAGGGTGATCAGCTGTCAGGGATTAGTGAGGTGACATGGGGTGTGCCCCAAGGGTCCGCACTTTCCCCCTTACTTTTTAACATCTACCTACAACCACTGATGGAGGAGCTCATGCGTAGGAATTGTGAAATCTTTAACTATGCAGATGACACCCAGCTGCTGGTGCTGCTGGAAGATACAAGGGAGGCTCAGGAGTCAGTGAGGAACTTGCTCAGATTCACGGTCAATTGGATGACCAACAACCTCTTGAAGGTCAATGCTGAGAAAACGGAGTACTGGTGTTTACCAACCAGGCAAATCCTTGGGGTGATCTGTACTGGCCCCCAGAATTAGGAAAAACTCCTACTCCCAGTACGGTGGTAAAAAGTCTAGGTCTAAAGATCGATGCAGATCTTACCATGGCCCCTCAAGTTTCGGCTGTGGTAGGCTCTTGCACGAGTGTGTTGAGGCAATTACGCAAGCTGACCCCTATTCTTTCAGCCTCCACCCTCCAAACCATGGTCTCTGCTACAGTCATCTCGAGGCTAGATTATGGCAAAGCTCTATATCTTGGTTTGCCACAGAAGTTGCTGAGGAAGCTGCAGGTCGTGCAAAACGACGCAGCTAGATTGATTTTTTCTCTACCGAGAAACTCACATGCAACCCCACTCCTTTGGAAGCTGCACTGGCTGTCTGTGAAGCTCAGGGTTCAGTTTAAATGTCTCTGTGTGGCCCATAAGGCACTCTTTGGTAAAGCCCCAGAGTACATTAAGCAGCGCATGAGGAGGTATGTTCCCGGCAGAACTCTGCGCTCAGGTCAAACCTCCAATTTGACTCAAACCCAGATTTAAACTAAAAACTAAAGGAGGCAGAGCTTTCTCGGTGATTCTTCCGCAACTTTGGAATGAGCTACCGGCCAGTCTGAAGGAAGATTCACAGCTACTTCCCTTCAGGAAGAAATTGAAGACGTACCTATTTAAAAAGGCATTACTTCCGGCCTAATCAGAGATGGCAGAGGGTTTTGGGGGGACAGCATGTTATGTTCCTTCTGTTTAAGCGCTTAGAGACCGGCGGTGATAGGCGCTATACAAAAACTTTATAACATAACATATTGATCCCCCCTCACTCTCTTCAAAACATGCATCACGTAGCAGAGTATTTTGCTGAAGGTTGGCTCAGGTTTCACTAATCCTACTAACTGCCAAATAATTTAAGTGCTGCTAGAATTTACAGGCCCAAAAGTGACACCATTCTGGGTTGGGAAACCTCCAAACCCCAAACAGATGTGAGAGCCTTCTTAGGCCTTATGTGATATTCCAGTAGATTCATCAAGGGATAAGGCACCATTGTTGTCCCCTTGACAGAACTGACTTTCAAGAAGCAGCCACATCAGGTGATCTGGACAGAGGCTTGCAAGACAGCTTTTCAAGCCCTGAAGGAAGCCATGTGCACGGCACCCGTGCTCAAGGCGTACGATTTCTCCCAACAATTTGCTGTGCAGAAGGATGCCTCACAGCTGAACAGAGAGGGCCTCGATCAACCTGGAGTCTTCATCAGTAGGGGGCTACATCTTAGGGAACAGAGATGGAGCACAATTGAAAGGGAAGCCCTTGATGTGGTATGGGCACTGAAGAAACTAAGGCCATACCTGTTTGGCACTCGGTTCCGGGTTCAGATAGCCCACAGGCTCCTCAGATGGTTAATGTGGATGAGGGGTGAGACTACCAAACTGTTACGGTGGTCTATCTCCCTACAAGGAATGGACTTTATGGTGGAACACCGTCCTGGCACAGACCACGCCAATGCTGATGGTCTCTCCAGGTTCTTCCACTTTTTTTTTTTAAACCAATGTTATTGATTTTCAGAACAAATTATATAAACTGCTAACATTTCAGTGTAACACTATGTACAGGTAGAGATCACAATTTCCCAATGGGTCAGAGTAGCATATATATCAATGACAGTTGTGACAGGAGACAAGCAACATATGCAACACAAGTAACTAGCAGGACACTAACATTTGTGTTCTATCAAAAGCTGTATGGCATTTATATCAAGTACCCACGACACAGCCTGGGAAGCATCCATAGCACCACACTGCTTGCAGACAACATACAAGGGCACAGCCCTCCAGCATCGAGGCAGGCAGGGCACACTACAACATAAGAAAGAACATAGACTCAGGGCCATAATAGCAGCAGGGACTCCAGGTTCTTCTGCCTTAGTGAAGAGAATGCCTATGGGGTTGGGTAGTTTTACCCACCTTCTGCTAGGGGGGACACATGTTATACCTGCCATCCTTGGCGTGGTTACCTTGACTTTTTTCCTTCTGAGCTCCTCTTTTTGCAAACTTAATTTTAGCTGGCTTTAGGATTCGGGGACTTTATCACTGCTTACCGGTGCTAAAGTGCATATGCTCTGTACTCTAAACATGGTAACATTGACTTATCCCCAATGGCTTATTTAATTTACTTATAAGTACCTAGTAAAGTGCACTACATGTGCCCAGGGCCTGTAAACTAAGTGCTACTAGTGAGCCTGTAGTACTAATTGTTCCACTCATGTCAGTAGCCCTTTAAACATGGCCTATGCCTGCCACTGCAGAGCCTGTGGGTGAATTTTTAAACTGACATTTCGACCTGGCAGGTTAACCTTCTTGCCAGACCTAAACCATCCCTTTTATTACATATGTCACCCTTAAAGTAGGCCCTATGCAGTCCTATGGGTGAGGTGTAGTGTATTTAAAAGGTAGGACATGTATTTTTGAGTTTTACATGTCCTTGTTGTGAAAAACTGCTAAGTTCTTTTTTCACTACTGCAAGCCCTATCTCTCCAATAGGTTAGCACAGGGATTGCCTTAAAACATCTTTTAAGTGTAATTTCCAATTGGGAAAATATAGAGATTTGGCGTTTGGTGTGTCTGGACACACAATTTAAAATCACAACTTGTGGTGAAGTCAGATTGTATACTGTAAGTCTGAAAATGACACTTTTAGAAAGTTGGTTTCAACAACAGGGCAACCCAATCTTACCCCAAGGAACTGGGTACTAGAATCTACATACAAAAAATGTTCCCAGAGGAATTATTTATACATTAATAAGTAGTCAATAGGCCATAACAATGATCCTATTACATGCCATAAAGCACTCATATATTTTAACACGTCGTATTGTTGGTAGCAAAAATGTATTATTATATAAATGCATCAAAATATCATCATATACATTATAACAATTGAGTTCCAAAAACAGACAATCACGGTGCTCTCCAGGGGCTGTAGGGTTGGGCATGTTCTCTATGCAGGCTGTAACGCTGTCTGCATGGAGAAGGGGACAGTGTGTATGACTGGTTTGGGCAGCCCTAAGGGCTGACCAAACAGTCATTGCGCACTTAGGAGTAGGCAAACCACTCCTCCACTGCTCCACGAGCAGAGTGGACCCGGCCACTCACCCACTTGCAAAGAAACAGGAAGCAGCCTAAAATGATAATAGCTCAAAGTTATTATCATTTTAGGTTTCTGCTTCCCATTGCTTAAAATCAGTGGGGCGGCGCACCTCCGCCATAGCGGAGGAGCCGCCCCTGTATCTTGGCACACTGAAAACCAGTCCTTGCTAGATTTGTGAGCTCCAGCTTTCAAGCAACACAATGCCTTTTTTGTGTATGCACATATATGTGGGATAAGGGCATGACAAAAGCATCCTACCTAGGGATGAAAGGATGAGTCACATATAATAACATCTCTCCTCTTGAATTTCTACCCCTTTTCCTCTACACACCCCAGTTCTATTTGGTCAACAACTCAAATCCCAAGGCTGTAGCTAAACCCACACCACTGCCTGGGGCTGAAGTAGGGAATCCTGGAACTCTGCCACTGTGTTCTTTCTTCAGTTGCTGTGATATACATAATTGGCCTGGCGCGGATGCTCCAATGAGTGTTGGCTCACTTTAAGTGACTTGTTGGTACAAGATTTCAGTGTATAGACCATAGATTCTGAATTACAGGTACATTCTGTGCTAGTTCATTCTAAGACATATAGCTACATGATATTAATTGTTGAATTAAAGCAAATCTTAATGCAGTGTTTTCATTCGTACAGCCAGGGGCCTCTAACACCTTGTCACCCAGAGACCAGCTGGTTCATTAAGGGTTCCCTAAGTCAGGATAAAATATCCCAGCGTACCACATTATATGAGAGCTTCCCCAGCATATATTGAACATGAAGTACAAGCAGCAAAAGAAACTGTGAGACTGTGGTGGCAAAGTCTGTATTAAATGAAAATGTATGAGGCCCACGGGCACTGCCCCTCCGTTAACTATACTGAATATTACTCTAATGGAGGTGGAAGACGCCATTTCAGAAAGCGCTGGGAACAAAGCACTGGGAACAAAGCCCCTGGGCCCGACGGTCTATCTATTGATCAAATCAAATCGGAACCTGACTTTTGGGCGCCATTACTGTGTAACATCTTCAACCACTTATCCCGCACTTCACCCCCTGTAACTTGGTAAAGCACCATCGTGCCTATCTTTAAAAAAGGCAACAGATCGGACCCTGCCTGTTACCGTCCGATATCTTTAATAGACAACACCTTGAAGATTTTAGGTAGGGTCCTTTTTAACAGGATTAGAGTTTGGGCAGAAGATAATTCTATCCTACACCCATGCCAGCTAGGTTTCAGAAGCCATGTGGGTACTGTGGAGCAATGCCTAAACTTAAATCTATCAATGGCAAAGTACACTATTGCAAAAAAATCCCCCCTTTATTTAGCTTTTATGGATTTAAGTTCTGCTTTTGATTTTGTTAATCGCTCTCGTTTATGGTCAGTTTTGTTGAATTATGGTTTAGATGAATCTTTGGTTTATTTTCTGGCCCACCTGCATAGTGATTTGAGAGCCCGCGTTCGTCTGAATACCCTTGGTGAAGTCTCCAGTGATATTTTAATTGGCAGGGGGGTCAGACAGGTCTGCGTCCTGGCCCCCCTGCTTTTTATTTTGTATATAAATGAACTAAGCAGTTTTGTGTGTAAACTAACAACTAATGTCCCGCAAGTCAATGGTAGATCACTTCCCGCCCTCCTCTACGCGGATGATGCGGTCCTTATGGCCCGCACACCTAATGCACTGCGAATTTTAATTTCTGGCTTTGTTACGTATATGGCTGACCTTGGTCTCTGCACAAACTTTAACAAATCGTTCATAATGTGCTGTGGCCCAAAAAAATACAAGAGTAATCAAATTTTGATAGGGAATAATGTTTTAAAAAGCACAAGCACTTTCCCATATCTAGGCCTGTTGTTCGCTGACTCTGGCTCATGGCAACCCCATGTTGCCCTGGGGAGAAATAAATTGGGCAAAGCTATAAACTCTGTAACCTCTCTTCGCCAACCCCTACACACTGAGGTTATTACATCATTGTTACAAATTTATAGGACTCAATGCTTACCCACAGGAACCTACGGCGCTGAGGTGTGGGGTTACACGAATTGCACCAATATACAGACGGTGGAGAATAGGTTCTGTAGAAAGATCTTGGGGGGGGTTATTTCTGCCCCAACTTTTGTGTGCCACCGAGAACTGAGCCTTAAGTATACAGAGGATTTTATAAGATCTAGACCCGCTCTGTTCTGGTTGAAAATATGGATGAACCCAGCTGCGTTACTGACCCGTGACATCATTATGGATTGTCTAAAATGTGAGCGGGCCAGCCATATACCATGGCTTGGGGCGGTGTAAAAAAGTCTAGCGAGTGTGGAGCAGGGTCATTTATTTACATCCCCCACACAATAGACCGCACACATAAGAATTTAGTAAAAAAGGCTCTGTATAATCTTTATAACAACGAGAGGGAAAAGATAGAGCTTGTAAAACCGGCCACTATAAGGTACATAACCATCTTGGTATCTAGTGACCGGCCTTATGACCTGCCCCAAGGCTACCTATGTAGAAAGATGAGTAAATGGAACAGGAGTCTGTTGTTTCGGTTCAGGGATGGGAGCATCACAAACCTATTATGCTTCCCAATAGGCTTCAACAGAAATTTAGGAAATCTAAACTGTCCCTGTAACCATGGCGGGAAACAAAGCCTTTTACATTTTATGCTTTTTGTGGCTTTTATGTAAAATATACTAAACATTTTTTAATGCCATATTTTCGTAAGACTGCCCAGCTGGATTTTAACTTAGCCCTTGGTGATCTAGTGAGGTTGGGCTCTGACGAAGTAATTTTTAGAGTCAGTTGTTTTCTCAAAGCTGCTGTCCGCTCAAGAGTGTCATTGAATATGGCATGAAAAGTTTCTGCACTACCATTTGCTTAGCTTGCACATTGCTCATTTTGCACAAGTGGCTGCTTTTCGCACATATTATTGACATTAATTTCTGCACTGTATTAATTGTTGTGTATATCATTGTGTGCCCTAAAATTATTGATATATTTATCCATGCAGTCATTTGTACTTTTTTAAACATACATCATGGCGAATAATGTGATTTTATTATGTGATTTTAGATTGTGGTATTATGTGTTTTGGATGATTGTTGTGATTTTATGTACTTTTATGGATGTTACCCAAATCCGAATAAAGATCTTTGACTTGACTTGAAAGCAGTAACTAGTGCAAACCTAGTTAGCCAACATGAACCCAGGGGCGGCTCTAGGCTCATGGCGGCCCTGGGCAGGGAGCGTAGGTAGAGGGCCCCTGGAGGAACGCAGGCGCGGAGCCCAGTGAAGAGGAGGGGGTCAGAGTGTTTGGACGTGGAACAGAGACGGAGGCCGCCAAATCCCTGCCAGGTGCCGCCGAACAAATATGTATCCATCCTCAGAGGATTATTATATTAAGGATATATATTGGCGTGGCAGCCCCTGGGGTTTGGTGGCCCTGTGCAGGTGCACAACTTGCACATGCCTAAGGCAGCCCCTGATGAACCTCAACTGAGCTTAACGCCAGCGTTCACCCAAGTCACTGGGATTCAGCCTGGATACTGACCTCACCATAACGGAACACATTGCTAGAAAAACCAAGACAAATAGATTTACTGGCTCTTTCCGAATGGCAAATAGCAGGAGACATGAATGGGAGTTCTCCTTCTATTTGCAATGCTCAGTGTTATCGCCAAGACACTTCCGGGGAAAACGCTGCGCTTTATAAATTGGCTAACATTACATAACATAACATATCAATGGTCTGCAACTTATGCCATTGAAAAGTTACTGGACATGGTAACCCATTTGCAAAGGGGACGCTGTCCCCATTGGTCAGCTTCCCCATTGGGAATTGTGTTAATTCGCCTCAGGGTGAGATTCAGAAGAACATGTGTTCCTCCTCCGTGCAGTGGTTGATTTGTAAAATAAAAAGTGCTGAGGCTCTCCTCAGGAGGCCGCGCTAACAGGAGAAATGTGCTGGGGCAAACTGTCTCCTGACTAGAGCCCCGGCACTTATTATTCTGGAGAGGACTTAGCCTAATGGCTAGAGCTGCTGATATCAGAGCTGGGGAACCGGGTTCGAGTCACTGCGTGGCTCAACTTCCTGTGATTCTGGGGAAAATCATGTGCCTTCCAAATGAGTGTGTCCTTAATTGGTGCTTTAAGGGCCAGTCCTGAGGATTAGGTGCCGGTGCTGGGCACCGGAAAGCACCTGCTAAAATTATGCACTGCCTCCGTGTCTTCCCAATTGGAAAAGTTCTCTTTCTTTTTAAACAGCACATGTTCCTTTAAGGTGCACGGGCTGTTTAAAAGAAAGCTCCCTATTTTGGAAATCAAATCTAGTGGTGGTGGGCTGTTTTTCCTTGCAGTCCGCAATCACTCTGCTTGTAGAAAAATATAGAGTTGGAAATATCGATCTACCTAATTAATATTCATTATGCAGGTATATTCTGCTGTTCGCCCAACCCCACCATGAGGGTAGATTTTGCCATGGAAACTATTATTACAAAAGTCGTCGGACCACATAACTAGACACAGGTTCAAAACGTCACTGCGCAAATTGCGACCGCTATTTGCCACAACTATTTGCGACCAGTCTTGATCTGCACATTGGGCCTTATGGTATAGATGCATCAACAATGCCATTTGCGATTCCTTATTAGCGAAAAATAAGGATTCGCTAATAAGGAATAGCAAAAGGCTATGCATGTAGAAATCGCAAAACAAATAGCAATTTCTATACATTCCTTAATTGTGACTCGCAAATTGCGAGTCGCAATTAAGGAATACCTCCCCATTCATTCCTATGGGCCACCCTGTTGCACCCTTGAAATCTGCATATGAGAACATCTTGCACACAAACATGCACCAAGGGCATGTGTGTGTGTAAAATAGAACTTTGAAAAATGCACTTTAGTACATTTTTCAAAGTTTTTGCAAATTACCATGAAGTTCAACTTCATGGTAATTTGCTCCCCCTACTATCGAAATCGATATTTTTTTTCTTTGATGCATTGCATTTAAGGAATCTCAATTTGAGATTCCTTAAATGCAATCGCAATTTAAGTAATCGCAATTTTGCATTTTCTTAAATTGCGATTTTTGCATTTGGGATGATGCATCCCAAATGCAAAAATACTGGTCGCAAAGGGGCAGATTCTGAGGTCCACATGCATCATTGTTGGTATTTGCAATTCCAAAATTGCGAAAATTAAGGAATCGCAATTTAGAAATCGCAAATACATATGCATGAAAAATTCGCAAATATTTTTGCGATTTCTTATTTTTTCTTAATTGCGAATCGCAAATAAGGAATACATTTACATTGATTCCTATGGGCCCAGAGGCCCATGGAAATCAATGGGAAGGCATTCTCATTTTGCGATTCGCAATTAAGGAATCGCAAAATGAGAATGCAATTTCTAGGGTGCAGGGGGGGTCCAAAGGACCCCCCTCTGCACCCCAGAAATGTAACTTACAGTCCATTTTTCACACATACATGCCCAAGGGCATGTGTGAATGTAAAATGAAAGTGTCAAAAATGCACTTTTGTGCATTTTTGAAACTTTTCCTAAATTAGCATGAAGGTTGACTTCATGCTAATTTAACACTTCTAATTTGCGAATTCGCAAACTTTTTCAGATAATGCATTGCATTTAAGAAATAGCAAAATTGCGATTTCTTAAATGCAATCGCAAATAATTTGCGATTTCTTAAATTGCGAAAAAACAAAAAAGGTTCATGCATCCCAAAACAAAGAATTGCATTCGCAAATGGCCGAATGTTGCAATTCGCACCGTTTGCGAATGCAATTCTGTTTGATGCATGTGGGCCTGAGAATCTGCCCCTTTGCGACTGGTTTTTCCTTTGATGCATCTATACCTAAGTTGTTTCCTGCATCCCTCATAAACTCTTGCAAAGTTAACTCTCACGATCACTGATGTATAGACCGTTGAGCAAAGTGTAACCGGGAGTATAACCTGTTGCTAAACCCCGGTGTTGTGTAAGCTGGGGCGTAGTGTCTAGCCTTTAACCCCTCCCCCCCCCCATGCACCTCTGCCAGGTCAGTGCCCTACTCACCGAAACTACCTCCATGTTGGCTGCACAGGAACCTGGACAGGAAAGGACAAGACGGGGTTCTTTGAATCTGAGGTGGGGGAGATAAGCAGAGCACAGTGTACTTTGTGGGACTCGGTGTGCCATGCAACGTCATTGGTTGTGCACCGTGGTGTCACCGAGTTGTGTTTGCTGTTTAAAGCCACGGCCTTTTAAACATTTGGCAGGGTATCGAGAACTACTCAACTTTGTACAGAAAGACATGGCAGACATTCTATGTGAGGCGAAGAGAAAAATGGGACTTTATCGGTTGTACTTACAGCCTTCATATGCTAACTTTCCTCATTTTATGTTCTAATTCTTATTATCATACCTGCTTTGGTAAAACAAAGGTCTGCTTTACCTCGCCGTGGCACAGTCCTGTGAAGTTCAGGTTGACACTAACCGCAATCAGGCTGCAGTGGCCTTGAATAGTCAGAGTAATCACAATACACTTTGATCACATAAAACAAGTATGCAAATATCCTGAGACAATTTAGTTTAGTTGGCAATGTGGTGAAGGTCAATAAAACCAAACAGATCTACAAAGTAATCTGATCTGTACTGGTACAGTGCTGATAGAAAAGGAGAAGTGATCTGATCAGGGTGAGGACATGGACTTTGGATTTTTTACAGGGTACATATCAACTGATAATTTAATGCATGCATAAGCAGTTTGCACACATCAAAGAACAAGCATTGGCAAAGCCAATAGATGTGGGTTAAATGTGGTAATACAGGCAACACATGCGTACAGAAATGCTGTTTGCATAAGGTTACCACATTAAATCCAGAGATATTGTCTTCACCAATGTCTGTTGTATTACAGATGGCACATGCATGTCTCTCACATACATGTCGTCACACTTTCTCATGAACACACACAACACTGTCAAACATATAATGCTCTTTTTCCCACAAGCATATGAGTAGTAGTGGTGGTGAAGGTAGTGATGGTAATCGTGGGAATGGTGAAGGTTATGTTAGTGGTGGTAACAGTAATAGTGGTTTGTAACAGTAACTGTGGTAATGAAGATAGTGGAAATGGTAGTGGTGATTCTGGTAATAGTGGTGATGGTAATGGTGGTGGTGTTGGTGGTAATGGTGGCCAGGAAAGTATTACCCCCATCAGCTTTGGTGTGTTTGATGTACCGAGATCAGCGGCAAGAGCATGCCCAGACAAGAGTCCTGTGCCCTATTGCCAGTCATTGTACTTATTGCAAGCAACTCCCATCACCTTTTGTGTGTTTCATGTACTGCCCTAAGTGGCATGGATGTGCCCAGACATGGGACCATCTTACTGTGTCACTGGAATTAAGCTGTTGTCGACTGAAGAGCCGATTACTAGAGCAAAACAAGTGCTGGGGTGCTTGTATTCCATTTCCCGAAGCAGCTCGCTTCGCTGTTCAGGCTGAACCTTTTCTATTTGAGCAAGGTTAAGAATGATTTGTATATGGCTCGGTCTAATCTGAGGTTATATGGTGGATAAAAGGGTAAGGGGTTGGAATGCCACCCCAAGCGATTGCCAGTGGTAGATTTGTTGCAAGCATTCCTCCCATCACCTTTTGTGTGTTTGATTCAACACTCTACGTGGCTAAAGGTATGGCAAGACATGGGTCCCATTCGCACTGAGTTATTGGAACCAAGTTACACACAACTGATGAGTCACAGTCTGGGGGGGTTAGGTCCTGGGTTGCTTGTGTTCTGGTTCAGAGAGGACCTGGCTTGGCAGTTCGGGCTGGACTGTTTCTAATGGAGCAGAATCAAAACTAATCTGCATATGGCTGGGTCTATTGAGTTGGCAGGGTGTGCAAAAGAACAAATGCAGTCGGATTGCCAGCCATTAGACTTATTGCAAGCATTTCTCCTATCACCTTTTGTGTGTTTCGTGGTACTGGTGGTAGCACTAGTAACATTGATGGTGGTAATGGTGATGAGAAAATTATGGTAGTGGTAATGTTGGTGGCAGTTGTGGTAATGGTGATAGTAATGTAGGTCATAATGGTTATTATAACAGGGTGGTAATGGTGATGGTAATGATAATGGTATCATGATGGTGGTGGTGGTAAATATAATAGTGGTGGTAATGGTAATAATAATTATGGTGATGGTGGTAGTTGTAGTTGTAGTAAGCTAATGGTGGGTGTTGTAAAGGTGTTGGTGTTCGCCAGCACCCATGCACTCGCCTCCACGGACTACATCCTCTTTGGGGGCCTGAACTTCCACCTCAAGAACAACAACGACGCCAAATCCGCCACCCTGACCGACAACCTCACCAACCTCGGCCTCACACAACTCGTCACAGCACCCACCCACGTCACTGGCCACACACTGGACCCCATCTTCTCCACAGGCACCCACGTCGCCTTCGACCACACCACCGAACTCCACTGGACCGACCACCGCTGCATCCATTTCACCTTCAACAAAGCAACCCGCACCACGGCACCCAACAGCTGCCTCGCAGCTGCTGAGGCAAAGTCACCGAAGACCAGCTGATCACCACCCTCGCCCAGAATCCACCCACCGACCCCACCAACTCAGACGCTGCAGCCCACAACCTCAGACAGTGGATCGATGACAGCGCCAACACCCTCGCCCCACTCAAGAAACCCTCCAACACCACACCAGCAAGAGAGCCGCCTGGTTCACCGACGAGCTGCAGACCTCCAAACGCACCTGCTGGAAACTGGAGAAGATATGGCTCCACGAACGCACTCCGGACAACCACGCAGCCCACAAGGACGCCACTCGCAGACATCACCACCTCATCAGAATAGCCAAGAGATCCTCCTTCAAAGACCGCCTGGATAACAAGGCACACGACAGGAAAGAGCTCTTCAGCATTGCAAAGGAACTCTCCAACCCCAGCGCCAACGCCAACGACATACCGCCCTCACAAGAACTGTGCGACTCACTAGCCATCTTCTTCCACCGCAAGATCGCTGACATCCATGACAGCTTCAACACCATGACCGCCCCGACTACGCCAGACCCCACCTCCCCTGTGAGCACCACCAGCGCCAACCGCCTGACCTCCTGGTCCAACGTCAACGACGACGAGACACTCAAAGTCATGAACTCCATTCACTCAGGATCTCCGTCAGACCCGTGCCCACACCACGTATTCAACAAAGCAGACGCTGCCATCTCACCCCAACTACGGAAGGTCATTAACATCTCCTTCGAAACAGCGACATTCCCGGAAAGCTGGAAACACGCCAAAATCAACGCCCTCCTCAAGAAGCCCAAGGCGGACCCCAAGGACCTCAAGAACTTCCAGCCCATCTCCCTGCTCCCGTTCCCAGCGAAGGTCATCGAGAAAATCGTCACCATGCAACTAGCCCGCCACCTGGAAGACAACAACATCTTGGACCCGTCCCAGTCCGGGTTCAGACGAAACCACAGCACGAGACAGCCCTCATCCCCGCCACAGACGACATCAGGTGCCAACTAGACAACGGCAAAACATCAGCCCTCATCCTCCTGGACCTGTCAGCCACCTTCGACACTGTCTGCCATCGCACTATAAAGACACGCCTCCTAGAAGCCGGAATCCAAGAGAAGGCCCTTGACTGGACCACGTCCTTCCTCTCCGGCAGAACCCAGAGCGTCCGTCTCCCGTCCTTCCGATCCGAGGCCACCGGCATCATCTGCGGCTCATCCCTCAGCCCAATGCTGTTCAATGTCTACATGGCCCCCCTCGCACAAGTGGCCCGCCAACACGACCTCAACATTATCTCCTACGCCGACGACACCCAGCTCATCCTCTCCCTCACCAAGGACCGCACACCACCAAAACCAACCTCCACGAGGGAATGAAGGCCGTCGCCGACTGGATGAAGAACAGCCGTCTGAAGCTGAACTCGGACAAGATGGAGGTACTCATCCTCGGACCCACCCCCTCAGCCTGGGACGACTCCTGGTGGCCGACCACACTGGGAACAGCACCGACACCCACTGACCATGCACGCAACCTAGGATTCATCCTCAACTCCTCCCTCTCCATGTCTAAACAGGTGAACGCCGTCTCATCCTCCTACTACAATATCCTCCGCATGCTCCGCAGAATCTACAAGTGGATGCCGACCGAAACTAGAAGAACGGTGACACAGGCCCTCGTCAGCAGCAAACTGGACTACGGCAACGCACTCTACGCAGGAATCCCAGCCAAACACATACGACGACTACAACGCATCCAAAACACCTCCGCCCGACTGATCGTCAACGTCCCCCGCCGCAGCCACATCACCCTCCACCTGAGAGACCTACACTGGCTCCCCGTCGACAAGAGGATCACCTTCAAGCTCCTCACCCACGCACACAAAGCACTCCACAACGCCGGACCAGCCTACCTGAACAGCAGACTCAGCTTCTACACCCCCACCCGCCAGCTCCGCTCAGCTCCGCCAGCCTCGCCCTCGCCGCTGACCCCCGCATCCAAAGAACAACCTCCGCCGCCAGATCCTTCTCCTACCTTGCCACCAAGGCCTGGAAAACCCTCCCTACCCCCCTACGGGAGACCCAAGACCTACTCATCTTCAGAAGACTCCTCAAGACCTGGCTCTTCGAGCAGTAGCGGCACCCCCTCCCCTCAGCGCCTTGAGACCCTCACGGGTAAGTAGCGTGCTTTACAAGTACTCTGATTGATTGATTGATTAAAGTACTTTTAGTGGTGACGGTAATGGTGGTGGTAATCATGGTGAAAATGGTGTTCGTGGAACTAATTATCTCAATAAAGGCAGTAGTGGCAATGATGGTGGAAATGGTAGAAGTGATGGTAATGGTGGTGATTGTGGTAATGGTGTGGGCAGCAGTGGTGGGGTTGATAATAATAGTGTTGGTTGTAGAAATGGCGGGGTGGTAGTCATGGTGGTGGTTAGAGGAATGGTTGTGGTGGTAAACAGAAGGAGGGGCAGTCATGAGTCAGAGGGTTGAGATCTAGAGTCAGGATCCTAAAAGACACTTAGGTGGGTCATTTTTGGTTCAGGCAAACCTAAAATGGAAACTGTAAGAAAAGCAATTATGCCGATATCTTAAGGACTGGCTTGAAACTGAGTCCTGAAGAAATAACTACAGAAACAACTGCTGCAGTGACAACAAGGAAAAAAGATTGGTTCTATTAGACCTGTCAGCCCTAGGGTAGTCTTCCCTTAAACTTTTTCCTTACTCCTCCACTGTGGCTCATCTCGTTTTTGTTGGCCTTAGGACTCTGCGCACTTTACTACTGCTAACCAGAGCTAATGGTTTTGTGATCTTTCTCTTTAACATTGTAAAATTGACTGACACCCAACCCTGACCATTTAGTGCCTGCAGTCTGTATTCTGGGTTACATGACTAGGTGTAGCTGGCAGATGGTCTTTAGGTATTGCTCACAGACAATGAGACAAAGGAGGAATACGTGTTGGAATGATGCACCATCTCTGACTTGACAGGAAGGTGGAGCTGTCACCTATCATATTTGCACATACAAAGCCTCTGCCTGATCACACACACAAAGGGTTTGACACTAGTCTTTTGTTACCTCGGACAAGCTGTGGCCAGGGCAGGGAGGCAGAAAATTCCAAGCACAGCTTGGGGTGGAAGCCTCTAGAATCTTCTCCTACAACAGCGTGGGCACCAGGTATAGATAATGTACCCTCCTACCCAACACTTCAGTACACTGCTGAACCTATGGAAGACTCAGAAGGACTGCTGAGCTGCTCTGCAAGGAGGACTGCTACTCATGCCCTGCTGCCTGAGTGTGAAGGACAGGGCCTGCATCTTGAAACAAAGACCACCAGAGTGACTCCAAGGGCAAGTTGCCTTACCTCATGATCAGGGACAGAATAGGGTCCAACACCCTTGGGGCCAGCACCTGGACACTGCCTGCTGTGACTCTTGCCCTCTAGGGGTGCCACACCTTGAAAGTGGGCCTGAAGGTGCTCTGCCAATTCAGTTGTGGTCCCTGCAGACTCGATACAGCACGATGCATCTCCATGAAGGACCTGCAAACCGCCACTGTGTGACATACCATGAAGGAGGATGTCGCATCACAGCCTGCAGCCCTTCCAACCGCTGCTGTTTGACTCATCTTGATGCAGGACCTTAAATTGCAGCCCCACAGCTCCTCGGAACAGTTGCTGAGCGATGCATCTCAAAGTAGGGCATTGCATCGCAGCCCCACAACCCATTGGAACCGCCACTGCATGACGCATCCCCTGCAGAGCACCTCACAATGCTCTGCACCCTGGATTTAAGGTACTTTGTTCAGTGTGCCTAACTTGGTTTTTGTCCTCGGCCGGTGCTCCACCGCAGTCAGCCTGAACCTGTGATTTTGTCCCGGTTTGGCGGGACCAGATAACCACAGTTGGTGCTTGGTTCTTCTAAGCACTGTTTTCACTTGAATCTTTAAAATGAAATATCTTTAGTTCTACTAATTGGATTTTTGTTGTTTTGGTATCAAATAATTTATTCAATTCTACTCTATTGTTCTAAATTGGTGTGGGATTTACCTTGTGTTGTGTTTTCACTTTATTACTGTTTGAGGTGCTGCATAAATACTTTACACATTCTCTCTAAGTTAAGCCTGACTGCTTTTGTACAAGCTACCCAAGGGTTAACCATTGGTTAATTTGGGGTTTGCTTGTTTTTCCACCAAGGCAAGAATTATGGTTGATGCCAGAGCAGGGTTTCAGCCTCCTCAACTAGTAACCCAATTTCCAAAATTTTCCATATGCATGTGTAAGGTTTCTATGACAGTTAACAATGTGATGATGGAATTTAAATGTAAAATATTCCCTCATGTATTGCAATGTAATCACTTTTTACTAGGTGGAATGAGAGGCCCCCCGCGCCTAGAGGAGGGGGACCTTTTGTGGCATTACGGGCAAGAGGCGGCGAGAAAGAGGCTGGGCCAGTAGACATGTGGTCAAGGGGAGTGGGAGGGGTTAACAGGAAATGCGAGGAGGTAGGACGAGCTCTCAGTGCGTCTCCTAGGTGCGCGGACGACCCCCCCCCCAAGGAAAGGGATAAGAGCACTGACCACGAGGGAGAAGCCCTCTTTGTCCTCTTGCCTCGGGCGCCGCGGGTCACAGCTAGAAGGAAGTTGCCCACCCACTCATCCCTGTTGTTAAAGGTAGAACTGGTGGGGTCCCGGCCAAGAAAAATGTTGGGGACTCCTTTTTTTGGCGGGGACTGGCTCATCCTGGAACAAGGAGGGCAGTCAATGGGGCTCCGGGCTGGCGGGAGAGGGGGTCGTCCTTCTGGTAGTCCTGGACTCTCCGGCCCTACCCGAGATGCAGGTGCTTGGAAGAAGCAATTTGGGGAATGCTGGGGCGCAAGGAAAGGCGCAAAGCAGTACCAGGAGGCCACGGCTAGGGGGTAGACGACGGGTAGTTACCTGGAATGGAATGGAAGTAATGGAGATGGGTTGTGGCCTGCTGGTACAACCCACATCCAAGGTGGATCTGGAGATTCTGAATTGTAAATACAATTGTAAACTGTGGTGCAAACGAATACTGCACGACCCTATGTTTATCAATGTGTGTTGGATTGTTTTAATAAAGTTGGTCTAATGTTGACAATGCATCAACAAATAAAGAGGGCGTTATCTGAGAGCATTAATAAAGACTACGCAGTGAAGACCAGCCACTTTGTATGGTGCCTTTTGTGGGGGGAAAAGGAGGGGCAAAGTATGGTGGGACGAATTGCACGTTATATGCCTACTATGATAAACCCACAGCCAGTAGCATGATCTGAAATGTACACTTCTCTGGGCTGATCCAAGATGTGCTTGACAGAGTGTCAAAGGAATAGCTGAATGGGGAGGATGTATGACATTACAACGCCAAGACGCCGCGGCATTCGAGCGCTTTATAAGTACTTCTTCAGTCAGTCAGTCAGTCTTCATGCTTTTACCACGCATGCCTTTACAACGCAGTTTTTTCAACGCATGCCATTACAAAGCATAGCGCTTTGGGGTGCTGGATAGTGAATAGTTTAATTTACTATTCCATCTCCAGTCCCCGTGGATAGTAGGGAAGGTGTTGCATAGTAAATTAAATCTATTCCCTATCCTAGAGCGCCCCCCAGCGCAATGCGTTGTAATGGTTTGCGTTGTAAAAGTTGCGATGCAAAAGCACTGCGTGGTAAAAGTTGCGTTGTAAAGGATGTTTCCCGAATGGGGAAGATCCAAAGAAGTTAGTGGCTGAAGGGGGCTGGCTCCATTTCCTCTCTCCTTACACAGGAAGCAATGGATATTGCAGACAGTTGCGGTATCAAGCCATTCCTAAAAAGTACATAAAACCTTGCCAAATATTATATAAAAATGCACTTATGTGCTACACACTTAACCAACACACAAAGTAAATGCATATTGGCACATACAAAAATGAAAGGCACACCTCCTAAGTACCTACAAAAAAAAATCATAACATAAGCACCTAAACACACCCAACCTGCCCGTAGATGACCATCTACTAATCGCTGTTATCTCCAACCACTTGCCTAAAAAAAGACTGAATCAACTCATCATTGCAGTTGTGATGGTGCTTTGTAGATCATCTTTTTGCGCGTGTCACTAGAGCAATTGCATTTTGCAGCGTGCATAGTATGGATCAATTCTGTTTATTGAGCTGTTGGAAACGCATACAAATCTACCACCCACAATCCGGAGGCTGGAGTGAGTTAAGGCAGAGAAGCTGCACATCCCTGCTAGGTAGCTTATTCATATTTCAGAGAAGGTTTGAATATTTCTCAAGCACTATGGTGAGATGCAAGGATGGTGAGACCCACAAACATGAAATTGGCACTTTTATTTCCTGTCAGTCCTTGTTGTACCTCAGGCTGTCTCCAATCGGCAGCCACCATGCTTCAACAAAGCTCCATTCAGCATAATCGGTGTACCTGCTACTCCATGATCACTCCACATTGCCATAAACAGAGGTAGGCATGGAGGTGCATGTGCACCCTATAATGCTTATATATACTCATCATAAAAGCTGACATGAGCAAGAGCTGCCTGCTGTCTTCATAAATCACCTGTGAGGTAATCACATCCAGGTAGGATTATGAGGCAAAAATGAGGTTTAGCAAAGCACCAACAACAGCTACTTAGAAAGAAGGATGACACAATTGTTTTAGGACTATGATTGTGCTTATCGGTGTTATAACATGTTTTTTTTTCCATAAATGTGTCCTTTCAAAGGGGTTACCCCCAAATGTCTTCTTTAACTGTACAGTAAGGACCTGGCAAGTTGGTCTAAGAAATGAATGTGCAGTTTGGAAATTAAATGTCATTATGCATGCTCCAGTGTGTATTTACAATGGAAACATGTATGTCTAAAGTGCCTGGCACCAGAGAACACCATTGCAAACTGTCTAACTGCAGTTTGAAACCACTGCTGTAACACGTGGCGAGGAAAAGAACTTAGCCACTCAGGAAACCTACTTTTATGCTTTTGCAAAATCACTCCTAATGCGTGCTGTGTAAGCTCACAGGGCAATTCTAAACAGTAATGAAATGCATATCCTGAAAGTGAACAGTTGCCAAAAGCGGTAGGTCACTGTGTACGTCAAGCTCCATATTTCATGAACATGCCTGATTGTGAATAAAAATCCTCGAGTGGCAAAATAATTCAGTCTTTTTTCACATGTAAATAAAAATCTAATTTAATAAGAAAAATTCTTTGATGTCAAATGCTTAAATGTAGAAGAAAAGCAGTTTTTAACAGTGTATGTTATGCTGTGTGAGAGCAGACGTTCTTAAAACAAATGTATGTGGTAGCCCCACTCCAGTAACTGTAATTAACTTCCCGGAATATGTTATGTTATGTTAAACTAGCTTATATAGCGCATGGCTACCCCGGCAACATGGCGTCCCAGCGCTCGCAGACAGGACCAGGGGGACAAGACACAGCAAAAGGGATAGCAGTATATAGTCACTTTCAGGGGTAGACAGGTGTGACAGCCTCCTTAGATGGAGGCGAAGAGCCAGGTTTTAATCTGTTTCCGAAAGAGCCAATGATTGTGTGTGCTGTGCGCCTCAAGTGGCATAGAGTTCCATAGAGCAGGGGCCAAAGACCTGAAGGAACGGCCTCCCGCTCTGCTCTTGCGCACCCTGGGGGTGCAGGCCAGGTGCAGGTCTGCGGAGCGCAAGGCACGTGTAGGAACATAAAAAGTACAAAGTCCCTGCAGTATCTGGGGGCCCTGGCCATGTAGGAACTTATGGGTTAGGCAAAGAGTCCTAAATTGGATTCGCTGTTTCATGGGCAGCCAATGCAGGCGGCGCAGAAGATGGGAGGTGCGACAGTATTTGGGTAGGGCAAAAAAGAGTGCGGGCGGCTGCATTTTGAGCCCTTTGGAGTCTTTTAATGACCGTTTTATTAGTGCCCAATAGTAACCCGTTGCAGTAGTCAAGATGAGATAGAACCACTGATTGAATGATTACTTGGCGGGTAGGGGGCTAAAAAAATCCCAGAATCGGTTTAAGGCCACGTAGGCGGCCAAAGCAGGTTCCTGCAACTTTTTTTGCATGTAGCTCGAAAGAGAGGGAGTTGTCCATTATGGAGTTGTACTATGTTGCTGTTGAGGTCGTGCAGATCGACGCACAACATCAATTTTCCATTGGGACGTTTGGCCACGACCAATGGTGCAACCCACTCCGAGTGATACAAAAGGGGATGATGGACGGAGCGTTTGAGCAAATCAAACTCTCACCCCCAGTCAACTGATCTGGGTTAAATCCATCACCATTCTTTAGCCCACTCAGCCACCCCATTTCAGACATGGCTATATGCAAATCAGTCTGAACCTGTGCCTCATGGGAACAGTACAGCCCGAACTGCCAAGCCATGTCTTCCATGGACCGGAAACAAGCATCCTGGGACCGGTTTCGGATTCATAATCCTCATCAGCCAGGCTATCTTGAATCCAGTGGCCAAGTGAGCAAGGGACTCACGTCTGAGCATACCCTGCCACACTTAGGGCGAACAAAGTGATACAAAAGGGGATGATGGACGGAGCGTTTGAGCAAATCAAACTCTCACCCCCAGTCAACTGATCTGGGTTAAATCCATCACCATTCTTTAGCCCACTCAGCCACCCCATTTCAGACATGGCTATATGCAAATCAGTCTGAACCTGTGCCTCATGGGAACAGTACAGCCCGAACTGCCAAGCCATGTCTTCCATGGACCGGAAACAAGCATCCTGGGACCGGTTTCGGATTCATAATCCTCATCAGCCAGGCTATCTTGAATCCAGTGGCCAAGTGAGCAAGGGACTCACGTCTGAGCATACCCTGCCACACTTAGGGCGAACAAAGTGATACAAAAGGGGATGATGGACGGAGCGTTTGAGCAAATCAAACTCTCACCCCCAGTCAACTGATCTGGGTTTAATCCATCACCATTCTTTAGCCCACTCAGCCACCCCATTTCAGACATGGCTATATGCAAATCAGTCTGAACCTGTGCCTCATGGGAACAGTACAGCCCGAACTGCCAAGCCATGTCTTCCATGGACCGGAAACAAGCATCCTGGGACCGGTTTCGGATTCATAATCCTCATCAGCCAGGCTATCTTGAATCCAGTGGCCAAGTGAGCAAGGGACTCACGTCTGAGCATACCCTGCCACACTTAGGGCGAACAAAGTGATACAAAAGGGGATGATGGACGGAGCGTTTGAGCAAATCAAACTCTCACCCCCAGTCAACTGATCTGGGTTTAATCCATCACCATTCTTTAGCCCACTCAGCCACCCCATTTCAGACATGGCTATATGCAAATCAGTCTGAACCTGTGCCTCATGGGAACAGTACAGCCCGAACTGCCAAGCCATGTCTTCCATGGACCGGAAACAAGCATCCTGGGACCGGTTTCGGATTCATAATCCTCATCAGCCAGGCTATCTTGAATCCAGTGGCCAAGTGAGCAAGGGACTCACGTCTGAGCATACCCTGCCACACTTAGGGCGAACAAAGTGATACAAAAGGGGATGATGGACGGAGCGTTTGAGCAAATCAAACTCTCACCCCCAGTCAACTGATCTGGGTTTAATCCATCACCATTCTTTAGCCCACTCAGCCACCCCATTTCAGACATGGCTATATGCAAATCAGTCTGAACCTGTGCCTCATGGGAACAGTACAGCCCGAACTGCCAAGCCATGTCTTCCATGGACCGGAAACAAGCATCCTGGGACCGGTTTCGGATTCATAATCCTCATCAGCCAGGCTATCTTGAATCCAGTGGCCAAGTGAGCAAGGGACTCACGTCTGAGCATACCCTGCCACACTTAGGGCGACCAAAGTGATACAAAAGGGGATGATGGACGGAGCGTTTGAGCAAATCAAACTCTCACCCCCAGTCAACTGATCTGGGTTAAATCCATCACCATTCTTTAGCCCACTCAGCCACCCCATTTCAGACATGGCTATATGCAAATCAGTCTGAACCTGTGCCTCATGGGAACAGTACAGCCCGAACTGCCAAGCCATGTCTTCCATGGACCGGAAACAAGCATCCTGGGACCGGTTTCGGATTCATAATCCTCATCAGCCAGGCTATCTTGAATCCAGTGGCCAAGTGAGCAAGGGACTCACGTCTGAGCATACCCTGCCACACTTAGGGCGAACAAAGTGATACAAAAGGGGATGATGGACGGAGCGTTTGAGCAAATCAAACTCTCACCCCCAGTCAACTGATCTGGGTTTAATCCATCACCATTCTTTAGCCCACTCAGCCACCCCATTTCAGACATGGCTATATGCAAATCAGTCTGAACCTGTGCCTCATGGGAACAGTACAGCCCGAACTGCCAAGCCATGTCTTCCATGGACCGGAAACAAGCATCCTGGGACCGGTTTCGGATTCATAATCCTCATCAGCCAGGCTATCTTGAATCCAGTGGCCAAGTGAGCAAGGGACTCACGTCTGAGCATACCCTGCCACACTTAGGGCGAACAAAGTGATACAAAAGGGGATGATGGACGGAGCGTTTGAGCAAATCAAACTCTCACCCCCAGTCAACTGATCTGGGTTTAATCCATCACCATTCTTTAGCCCACTCAGCCACCCCATTTCAGACATGGCTATATGCAAATCAGTCTGAACCTGTGCCTCATGGGAACAGTACAGCCCGAACTGCCAAGCCATGTCTTCCATGGACCGGAAACAAGCATCCTGGGACCGGTTTCGGATTCATAATCCTCATCAGCCAGGCTATCTTGAATCCAGTGGCCAAGTGAGCAAGGGACTCACGTCTGAGCATACCCTGCCACACTTAGGGCGAACAAAGTGATACAAAAGGGGATGATGGACGGAGCGTTTGAGCAAATCAAACTCTCACCCCCAGTCAACTGATCTGGGTTTAATCCATCACCATTCTTTAGCCCACTCAGCCACCCCATTTCAGACATGGCTATATGCAAATCAGTCTGAACCTGTGCCTCATGGGAACAGTACAGCCCGAACTGCCAAGCCATGTCTTCCATGGACCGGAAACAAGCATCCTGGGACCGGTTTCGGATTCATAATCCTCATCAGCCAGGCTATCTTGAATCCAGTGGCCAAGTGAGCAAGGGACTCACGTCTGAGCATACCCTGCCACACTTAGGGCGAACAAAGTGATACAAAAGGGGATGATGGACGGAGCGTTTGAGCAAATCAAACTCTCACCCCCAGTCAACTGATCTGGGTTTAATCCATCACAATTCTTTAGCCCACTCAGCCACCCCATTTCAGACATGGCTATATGCAAATCAGTCTGAACCTGTGCCTCATGGGAACAGTACAGCCCGAACTGCCAAGCCATGTCTTCCATGGACCGGAAACAAGCATCCTGGGACCGGTTTCGGATTCATAATCCTCATCAGCCAGGCTATCTTGAATCCAGTGGCCAAGTGAGCAAGGGACTCACGTCTGAGCATACCCTGCCACACTTAGGGCGAACAAAGTGATACAAAAGGGGATGATGGACGGAGCGTTTGAGCAAATCAAACTCTCACCCCCAGTCAACTGATCTGGGTTTAATCCATCACCATTCTTTAGCCCACTCAGCCACCCCATTTCAGACATGGCTATATGCAAATCAGTCTGAACCTGTGCCTCATGGGAACAGTACAGCCCGAACTGCCAAGCCATGTCTTCCATGGACCGGAAACAAGCATCCTGGGACCGGTTTCGGATTCATAATCCTCATCAGCCAGGCTATCTTGAATCCAGTGGCCAAGTGAGCAAGGGACTCACGTCTGAGCATACCCTGCCACACTTAGGGCGAACAAAGTGATACAAAAGGGGATGATGGACGGAGCGTTTGAGCAAATCAAACTCTCACCCCCAGTCAACTGATCTGGGTTTAATCCATCACCATTCTTTAGCCCACTCAGCCACCCCATTTCAGACATGGCTATATGCAAATCAGTCTGAACCTGTGCCTCATGGGAACAGTACAGCCCGAACTGCCAAGCCATGTCTTCCATGGACCGGAAACAAGCATCCTGGGACCGGTTTCGGATTCATAATCCTCATCAGCCAGGCTATCTTGAATCCAGTGGCCAAGTGAGCAAGGGACTCACGTCTGAGCATACCCTGCCACACTTAGGGCGAACAAAGTGATACAAAAGGGGATGATGGACGGAGCGTTTGAGCAAATCAAACTCTCACCCCCAGTCAACTGATCTGGGTTTAATCCATCACCATTCTTTAGCCCACTCAGCCACCCCATTTCAGACATGGCTATATGCAAATCAGTCTGAACCTGTGCCTCATGGGAACAGTACAGCCCGAACTGCCAAGCCATGTCTTCCATGGACCGGAAACAAGCATCCTGGGACCGGTTTCGGATTCATAATCCTCATCAGCCAGGCTATCTTGAATCCAGTGGCCAAGTGAGCAAGGGACTCACGTCTGAGCATACCCTGCCACACTTAGGGCGAACAAAGTGATACAAAAGGGGATGATGGACGGAGCGTTTGAGCAAATCAAACTCTCACCCCCAGTCAACTGATCTGGGTTTAATCCATCACCATTCTTTAGCCCACTCAGCCACCCCATTTCAGACATGGCTATATGCAAATCAGTCTGAACCTGTGCCTCATGGGAACAGTACAGCCCGAACTGCCAAGCCATGTCTTCCATGGACCGGAAACAAGCATCCTGGGACCGGTTTCGGATTCATAATCCTCATCAGCCAGGCTATCTTGAATCCAGTGGCCAAGTGAGCAAGGGACTCACGTCTGAGCATACCCTGCCACACTTAGGGCGAACAAAGTGATACAAAAGGGGATGATGGACGGAGCGTTTGAGCAAATCAAACTCTCACCCCCAGTCAACTGATCTGGGTTTAATCCATCACCATTCTTTAGCCCACTCAGCCACCCCATTTCAGACATGGCTATATGCAAATCAGTCTGAACCTGTGCCTCATGGGAACAGTACAGCCCGAACTGCCAAGCCATGTCTTCCATGGACCGGAAACAAGCATCCTGGGACCGGTTTCGGATTCATAATCCTCATCAGCCAGGCTATCTTGAATCCAGTGGCCAAGTGAGCAAGGGACTCACGTCTGAGCATACCCTGCCACACTTAGGGCGAACAAAGTGATACAAAAGGGGATGATGGACGGAGCGTTTGAGCAAATCAAACTCTCACCCCCAGTCAACTGATCTGGGTTTAATCCATCACCATTCTTTAGCCCACTCAGCCACCCCATTTCAGACATGGCTATATGCAAATCAGTCTGAACCTGTGCCTCATGGGAACAGTACAGCCCGAACTGCCAAGCCATGTCTTCCATGGACCGGAAACAAGCATCCTGGGACCGGTTTCGGATTCATAATCCTCATCAGCCAGGCTATCTTGAATCCAGTGGCCAAGTGAGCAAGGGACTCACGTCTGAGCATACCCTGCCACACTTAGGGCGAACAAAGTGATACAAAAGGGGATGATGGACGGAGCGTTTGAGCAAATCAAACTCTCACCCCCAGTCAACTGATCTGGGTTTAATCCATCACCATTCTTTAGCCCACTCAGCCACCCCATTTCAGACATGGCTATATGCAAATCAGTCTGAACCTGTGCCTCATGGGAACAGTACAGCCCGAACTGCCAAGCCATGTCTTCCATGGACCGGAAACAAGCATCCTGGGACCGGTTTCGGATTCATAATCCTCATCAGCCAGGCTATCTTGAATCCAGTGGCCAAGTGAGCAAGGGACTCACGTCTGAGCATACCCTGCCACACTTAGGGCGAACAAAGTGATACAAAAGGGGATGATGGACGGAGCGTTTGAGCAAATCAAACTCTCACCCCCAGTCAACTGATCTGGGTTTAATCCATCACCATTCTTTAGCCCACTCAGCCACCCCATTTCAGACATGGCTATATGCAAATCAGTCTGAACCTGTGCCTCATGGGAACAGTACAGCCCGAACTGCCAAGCCATGTCTTCCATGGACCGGAAACAAGCATCCTGGGACCGGTTTCGGATTCATAATCCTCATCAGCCAGGCTATCTTGAATCCAGTGGCCAAGTGAGCAAGGGACTCACGTCTGAGCATACCCTGCCACACTTAGGGCGAACAAAGTGATACAAAAGGGGATGATGGACGGAGCGTTTGAGCAAATCAAACTCTCACCCCCAGTCAACTGATCTGGGTTTAATCCATCACCATTCTTTAGCCCACTCAGCCACCCCATTTCAGACATGGCTATATGCAAATCAGTCTGAACCTGTGCCTCATGGGAACAGTACAGCCCGAACTGCCAAGCCATGTCTTCCATGGACCGGAAACAAGCATCCTGGGACCGGTTTCGGATTCATAATCCTCATCAGCCAGGCTATCTTGAATCCAGTGGCCAAGTGAGCAAGGGACTCACGTCTGAGCATACCCTGCCACACTTAGGGCGAACAAAGTGATACAAAAGGGGATGATGGACGGAGCGTTTGAGCAAATCAAACTCTCACCCCCAGTCAACTGATCTGGGTTTAATCCATCACCATTCTTTAGCCCACTCAGCCACCCCATTTCAGACATGGCTATATGCAAATCAGTCTGAACCTGTGCCTCATGGGAACAGTACAGCCCGAACTGCCAAGCCATGTCTTCCATGGACCGGAAACAAGCA
Organism: Lissotriton helveticus; assembly: GCF_964261635.1. Lineage (NCBI taxonomy): Eukaryota > Metazoa > Chordata > Amphibia > Caudata > Salamandridae > Lissotriton > Lissotriton helveticus. The sequence continues at coordinate 421,756,529 of NC_136060.1, read as the reverse complement.
TCCTGGGACCGGTTTCGGATTCATAATCCTCATCAGCCAGGCTATCTTGAATCCAGTGGCCAAGTGAGCAAGGGACTCACGTCTGAGCATACCCTGCCACACTTAGGGCGAACAAAGTGATACAAAAGGGGATGATGGACGGAGCGTTTGAGCAAATCAAACTCTCACCCCCAGTCAACTGATCTGGGTTTAATCCATCACCATTCTTTAGCCCACTCAGCCACCCCATTTCAGACATGGCTATATGCAAATCAGTCTGAACCTGTGCCTCATGGGAACAGTACAGCCCGAACTGCCAAGCCATGTCTTCCATGGACCGGAAACAAGCATCCTGGGACCGGTTTCGGATTCATAATCCTCATCAGCCAGGCTATCTTGAATCCAGTGGCCAAGTGAGCAAGGGACTCACGTCTGAGCATACCCTGCCACACTTAGGGCGAACAAAGTGATACAAAAGGGGATGATGGACGGAGCGTTTGAGCAAATCAAACTCTCACCCCCAGTCAACTGATCTGGGTTTAATCCATCACCATTCTTTAGCCCACTCAGCCACCCCATTTCAGACATGGCTATATGCAAATCAGTCTGAACCTGTGCCTCATGGGAACAGTACAGCCCGAACTGCCAAGCCATGTCTTCCATGGACCGGAAACAAGCATCCTGGGACCGGTTTCGGATTCATAATCCTCATCAGCCAGGCTATCTTGAATCCAGTGGCCAAGTGAGCAAGGGACTCACGTCTGAGCATACCCTGCCACACTTAGGGCGAACAAAGTGATACAAAAGGGGATGATGGACGGAGCGTTTGAGCAAATCAAACTCTCACCCCCAGTCAACTGATCTGGGTTTAATCCATCACCATTCTTTAGCCCACTCAGCCACCCCATTTCAGACATGGCTATATGCAAATCAGTCTGAACCTGTGCCTCATGGGAACAGTACAGCCCGAACTGCCAAGCCATGTCTTCCATGGACCGGAAACAAGCATCCTGGGACCGGTTTCGGATTCATAATCCTCATCAGCCAGGCTATCTTGAATCCAGTGGCCAAGTGAGCAAGGGACTCACGTCTGAGCATACCCTGCCACACTTAGGGCGAACAAAGTGATACAAAAGGGGATGATGGACGGAGCGTTTGAGCAAATCAAACTCTCACCCCCAGTCAACTGATCTGGGTTTAATCCATCACCATTCTTTAGCCCACTCAGCCACCCCATTTCAGACATGGCTATATGCAAATCAGTCTGAACCTGTGCCTCATGGGAACAGTACAGCCCGAACTGCCAAGCCATGTCTTCCATGGACCGGAAACAAGCATCCTGGGACCGGTTTCGGATTCATAATCCTCATCAGCCAGGCTATCTTGAATCCAGTGGCCAAGTGAGCAAGGGACTCACGTCTGAGCATACCCTGCCACACTTAGGGCGAACAAAGTGATACAAAAGGGGATGATGGACGCAAAGAGTCCTAAATTGGATTCGCTGTTTCATGGGCAGCCAATGCAGGCGGCGCAGAAGATGGGAGGTGCGACAGTATTTGGGTAGGGCAAAAAAGAGTGCGGGCGGCTGCATTTTGAGCCCTTTGGAGTCTTTTAATGACCGTTTTATTAGTGCCCAATAGTAACCCGTTGCAGTAGTCAAGATGAGATAGAACCACTGATTGAATGATTACTTGGCGGGTAGGGGGCTAAAAAAATCCCAGAATCGGTTTAAGGCCACGTAGGCGGCCAAAGCAGGTTCCTGCAACTTTTTTTGCATGTAGCTCGAAAGAGAGGGAGTTGTCCATTATGGAGTTGTACTATGTTGCTGTTGAGGTCGTGCAGATCGACGCACAACATCAATTTTCCATTGGGACGTTTGGCCACGACCAATGGTGCAACCCACTCCGAGGCCTCCACTCGTTCAATTATGCCATCTTCAAGCAGCTTGTCCAGTTGTGTTTTTACTTAATCTTTGATAAAGAACGGTAGATTTCTTGCTTTATGCAGGGTTGGAATGGCATCTGGTTTTACTTGGATTCTATGTTGGTACCCCTTCAGTGCACCTATCTTACCGCTAAAAACCCTCAGGTATTTGTGCAGCATGGATTCGCCATATTTGTGCAGCATGGATTCGCCGATTTGAACTACCAAAACAGGATCAGACTTACTGGGGTTGAGTATGATTCCTAGGCTACCCTGGTCCATCCACCCTAGCACTGATGGTCCAACCGCAGCCCCCGAATTGTCCACTAACGCTAGGCTTGAACTTTTACACTTTGTTGTTGACTATTGTGTATGGCGAACCTGAGTCAGCTATAATACTGATCACGACCCCCCAATGGTCATGTTGCAGACTGGCTTTTTCTTTTTAAGCGCACTGTGAGCAATGATCTTGTCGATCTGATCTTCCTCTATGTTCAGCACAAACATGTTGACATCATCCTCTTCTGATGTGTCTTGGTATTCTGCTCCCCCTCATCCTCAACTTTGACTGCGCGTGCATATTTTTTATGGCATGCTTTTTGAAAATGTCCAATTATTCCACAGCATGAACACTTTAGACCTCGAGCGGGGCATTTCATGTCATCTGCCATGGGGGTAGTGCTTCCACACCTGTAGCAACGCCTCTTGTTGTATTCACAAATGACTTCCTGGAGTACAATGTAGCTGCCTTTGGGAGCAAAACTGAAGAACTTTTAACATATGACCATATAGTAGAGATAAGTCATTTTGAAGGGTATATGGCAACACAAAGCACTACCACAGATTTTCACACTAATTTAAAGTACAACAACACTATTATTTTTGGATCTATATATTTATTAATTTTACTTATTTATTACTTTTCATCTGATTCAGCATATCCAATGTGCTAGCCTATACCGCTCTCAGAATATCCTCTAGCTCAACTCTCTGACTCATCTCAAACCTCTTTCTCCTACTCTTTCCAATGCACTAGCTGTTTCTCACCCTATACCTGTATCAATATATCCATTACCTCCACTCTCTCATTCATCCCAAACCCCATACCACTACTATGATCCCAAAATAACACTTTCGAGACTCTTCCCTACTCCACCGTTCCTTGCATCATCTCATACCTCATTTTACTATTCTGATCCCCAAAACAAGCCTTTCTAAACCCTCTCTCTGACTCTTACTCCTCCACCTCCCTTTTACTCATCCCCCTCCACCTCCCCTTTGCTGATCCCAAGCCTCCTCCCACTGCTATGAGCTACAAAACAAACAAATACAAATTCTAAATCCGTCCCTTCTATCCCTCCACTATCCTTTTCAATACAAATTACAGACTAACATGTCCACCACTCTAATTAATTTAATATCTCACTACACTAATTCACCACTAATCCTTTATGGGTTCCAGAGTAGCATGCTACTTGCCAAAAAAGCTCTTCAATACCTCATCATGGGTAGCAAGCGCTATACAAATGCAAATATTTTTACTTCTTCTACCCTTTCGCTGTACTTCTCAATCCAAAGAACTGGCTAAACTATCAGCCACTCAAATTACTTTCATATTTCACTATACCAATTCACCACTAACAGTGTATGGGTTCCAGAGTAGTGTGCTACTTGCCAAAAAAGCACTTCAATCCCCCCCCCATCAGGGGTAGCAAGCGCTATATAAATGCAAACCTTTTTCCCTTCTCTATCCCTCAACTATCCGTCTCAATCCAAATAACTGACTAACATATCGACCACTCAAATTATTTTCATATTTTCACTATACTAATTCACCACTAATCCTTTCTGGGTTCCGAAGTAGTGTGCTACTCGCCAAAAAAGCGCTTCAACACCCCATCAAGGGTAGCAAGCACTATATAAAAGCAAACCTTTTTCGCTCTTCTATCCCTCCAATATCCTTCTCAATCCAAAAAACTGACTAACATATCCACCACTCAAATTAATTTCAAATTTTCACTATACTAATTCACCACTAATCCTTTATGGGTTCCAGAGTAGCGTGCTACTCACCGAAAAAACGCTTCAACGCCTCGTCGGGGATAGTAAGCGCTATATAAATGCAATCCCAAATGGGGGTCCTAGGTACCAAAAATATACTTTCCTATAGTCTCGTCAGCCATTTGTATGTGCTCCAAGCAAGAAGCAAAACAGTTTTTTTATTTTTTTAAATCTAGCCCTAGTGTGGGAGCGCACACAAGAGTATCTCAGGTCGTGGTCTCGCATGCCCCTGACGATCTACGGTATATCAGCTATTTTCAAAATGGTGGCGCTCCCGCGTCTTTTATATCAACTACAGAACCACCCCTACCTGATTTCGCCCCGCTGGTTCTAACAGGTCAATTCGGCGTTGGGTGGGGGGGTCAGTCCGGGTAGCCCTGCGCACATGTTTTTTATCCACATAGACCGGGGGGCTTGCGACGTCAGATGTCCTTTCCTATTACCAGGCGGCACACTTGCTGGTGCTCATCAAGTGGTGGTACGGAGATAGAGATCCGGCATATGTGGTTGAGTGACACTTGATGGCCACCAGGTCCTTACACACGCTGCTGTACTCCGCGCCATTGCGAAGGTGCCTTCCCTCAGCCACGCAGGTGGTATTTCATGTCTGGCGGCGGGCTCAGAGTAGGATGGGGTGGTGGAATGTTCTGACCCGGGAGACACCTCTTTGGGGTAACGGGCGGTTGCCTCAGCTGGCGGCGCTACATGGTTTCCAGGGTTGGGACTCTATAGGGATATCGTCCTTAGGAGACGTGATGGCAGACCTGACACTCAAATCCATTCAAGAGCTTAGAAACGAGTATGGGATGCCTTGGTCCCAATTCTTCAAGTACTTGCAGCTTAGACACGCATTGACACCTCATCTGATGGGTCTGGGATCCCTTCCCGACTTTAGCCCAATAGAGGCGAAGGTGTTTATGGGTGCACTGCCAGACCGCAAGATCTCTCGCATATACCAGACGCTGGTTCACGATTGCTCCACCGATCTACAGGGGCTCCGGACAGCATGGGAAGGGGATGTGGGTGACCTGGAGGAAGAGGACTGGGCAGAGGCTCTGGCAAGCCCGCGTGGGGCAGCCATATCCACACGCTTACGGCTAGTACAATTCAAATACTTATATCGTGTGTATTTTACCAGAGTGTGACTGTGGAGGGCAGGAATGATAGGCTCCCCCGAGTGTCTCCGGTGTGGGACAAATGAGGGCACACTTATACACACAATCTGGGGCTGTCTTGCGCTGCATACATTTTGGAGGGGGGTGTTCTCCTGTCTGTTGGAGGTGTTGGCATGGGAAAAACAGTTTTTTTTGGGTCATTTTATATAACACAAACTTGGACCAAAAGCATTGGAGAGTCTGACCACAATCCTGTGGAGGTTACATTTCAGTGGGGCAGGGTTCCGACTCCAATACCTACGTGGCGCCTCTCGCCGGACCTATTGGAAGACACGGTCTTTCGCACGTCCCTTGCAGAAGCCATCACCTCCTACTTTGATACTAACGATGGTTTGGCGAGCTCCAGGCGATTGGAATGGGACGCTTTTAAAGTTTCCATCAGGGGTGTAGCGATGAGCACATGGGTGGGAATGCGCAATATTGTGATGGACAGACTCCGAGAGGTAGAGGGGAGGCTAGCTTTACTTGAGAGCGAGGCTGCTGGAACGAACGTCCCGTTCACACCACTCCAGGACGCGCACATTCAGCATGCAGAACTGCTAGAGGAATTGCGTGTCCTGGATTACAGAGAATATACCTGCAGGCAGCATGCACTAGCTGAGAGGGCGGGGCCCCTACTGGCCCGAATGATACGGGATGACCCTGTACAGTTACCTATTATGTAAGTTATAGATCAGGATGGGACCACAGCAGACACACAAATGGGTATTAACAGCGCATTCCGGGCATACTATGAGACACTATACGGCACGCACGAACCGCTATCGGACACCGCGCTTGGGGAGTTCATGGAGGGGTTGGACATGCCGCACCTCACTACCCAACAGAGCGAGGAACTGTCCCGCCCCCTTGTGCTTGGGGAAATACGGCAGGCCATACGCGCGTTGCCACGGGGTAAGACGCCGGGCACGGACGGCCTTCCAGCTGAATTTTACGGAGCTTTTATTGACCTCCTTGCCTCGCGCCTCCTCGTGGTGTACCGTGAAGCGTTGCAGGCACAGGGACTGCCGCAGACATCATTACAGGCCCTGATAGTGTCACTACTGAAACCAGGCAGGGACGGCCTGCACTTAGCTAATTACAGACCGTTATCACTTCTGAACACAGATTACAAAATATTAACCAAGATTTTAGCAACAAGGCTGGCGCAGTATGGCCCAAAACTGATACACCCGGATCAGTGTGGCTTTGTGCCGGGCAGGAGTACTGCCATGAATCAACGGAGACTTAGCCAACTAATGCTCAGTGGCCCGGAGGAACTGAAGAGGGAAGGATGTATCTCCCTAGACCTGAAACAGGCCTTCGACTCCATCAGATGGGATTGCATGTTGGCGTCTCTTACGCGATTCGGAATACCTCCCGAATATGTCGCATGGGTTAAACTACTATACACCCAACCGATGGCCCGGGTCCGTACGAATGGGTGCATTTCGCCACAATTTGATATCGGGAAGGGTACCAGACAGGGGTGCCCACTGTCCCCTCTGCTGTTTATACTTGCATTGGAGCCACTGCTCTGTAAACTCCGGGCATTAGCGCAACACAAGGGCATATGTAGGGATGGAATGACACACATAGTATCGGCCTATGCTGATGATATTATCCTGTATGTCAGAGACCTGGGAGGGAGACTGGACCCTATCCCTAGCATCTTTGAAACCTTCCGCACATTATCAGGCCTCTCTATAAGTGAACCGAAATCCTATGGGTTCTATTTCTCGGCGACAGGGGCGGGGACCCGCCTGCCCTTCGCACCGCACTCCTTTCAAGTGGCGGAGACAACCTTCCGCTATCTTGGGATACAGATCTACAGAACCGCGAAAGATATGCTGGACGGCAACCTAGGGAGGGCAATCGCGGCGTTGAAGTCGCAGGTCCTATTTTGGACAGCATTGCCACTGTCCGTATCGGGCAGGGTGACTATATCTAAGATGGTAGTACTCTCCCGTCTTCTTTACTATTTCACCTGCATGCCCTTCCTGATTCCCGTATCCACGTTCAAGCTGCTGAATACACTGCTGACTGAGTTGGAGTGGGGTGCGGGGAGGAGACGGGTTAGCTTAGCCAAGCTGCAGCTCCCCACTACAGCGGGTGGTATGGGGGTTCCGGACTTGCAAGCTTACAATTTCTCCTGCCAACTACAATGGCTGGCTTACTGGGTGGCCGGGAGGAACCTGCACGAAATCAATGTCACTGAGGCGGACTGGAACGGGGGGAGGGTGCACAGCCTGATGCTGCCAGGAGTGGACATTCCCAGATCGACTCCTCCTCTGCTCCGGCTTGCAATTGCTTACTGGAGGAAGGCAGTGAGATATACTTCACACACGACCTCCTATGCCCCCACGATTCCACTACTCGGTCTCCCGGTGGGACTGAGACCACTTTCGAACCAAAGGCTTATGGGATGGAGGGAAGCGGGTGTGATGCAGACCGGGGATTTGTTTGCGGGTGGTAAGATCTTGTCATTTGAGGACTTTCGTGCCACGCACCACGCACAGGGAGGTTCATTCCTGCTGCATGCAGGGGTGCGCCAATATATCACACACATGTGGGCACCAGACAGGACGGAGCCGCCCACGAACCCTCTGCTCACAATGCAATACCTCATGGGAACGGGCAGCCACCTCACTAGATGGTTAACTCATGGGATACGGGAGGGCAGAGCAATCTCATTACAGACTCTCCGAGACACATGGGAGGGAGACATAGGAAGATCGTTCAGGGGCAAGCAATGGGACAGAATACTTGCATTCCTGAAAAAAGTGGCGAGAAACCCGAAATTTAAGTTCATACAACTCATGCTACTGCACAGAGCGTATCTGACCCCACACCGCATCCATGCAATGTTCCCTACCGCAACGGACACGTGTCCCCGATGTGGTGCGGAGACTGCAAATTTGATTCATATGCTCTGGGAGTGCCCTAAACTGGGATATTACTGGACAACAGTACATACAGCCCTAGCCAGACTGGTCCCCTCCAAACCATACACTGCACTGGAATACACATTGCTGGGGCTGGGCCCTGTGGAGCGTAAACGGAGTGTGGGATCACGCTTCACTGATCTGGCCCTGCTACTGGCGAAATGCACCTTAACAATGAGGTGGAAGTCGCCTAAACCGCCAGATCCGGAGATGTGGAGGGCGGAGGTGGTGCGATGGGGGAAAGCTGAAAGCATGACGTTGCAACGGGAGGAACGTAGGGGGCTCAGGAAGACCCCCATATCATTAGACTGGTACGCATTACTGGGGTCGTTTGAGGCAGGAGAGGATGGTACTTCTGATGACTCTGATGTGGTGCTTAGCCAGCCATAGAGTGTAATGAACAGCTGTGCTAGCTGTCGCTAGAGTAGGCCATGCATAAGGACTGTGGACTATGCTTATCTCTAGGTGCACAAGGTGGACGCGACATCCGAGAGATTTACATGTGTTCCCAAGGGGAGTTGTATTAGACACACCACATGAAGTATACTCCAATAGAGTGGAATATGTCACGCGATTGTTGAATGGTGCCCCAAAGTGCCTGGGGTGGGAGGAGGTGGGTGGGGGATGTTATACGGGGAACGTTTTGAAATGTGTTACCTGAAAAATGACTTATTGCTGCGAAGAAATGGTTTGTGATTATTCATATGAAACGTAACATTTATGTATGAGAATACCATGACATGAGAAAGCTTGTATACACTGCTAATAAAAAGATTTTTTTTTAAAAACCATCGGAGAGCTAACATGAGCACCAGTTACAGTACGCATGATCAGATTTTTTCTAAGGCAAGGGGAGATTACGTGTGTGAGAAACTGAGTTTTTGGATGGAGGGGCAGGGGGGAAATCCTTCTCAAGCAACAACTACAATCCTCCTCAGGCTGAAACACAAAAAGTCAATAAACTAACCAACCTGTGCTTTACCCTCTGGTAGCTTGACACAAAAAGCAGTCAGGCTGAACTTAGAGGCAATGTGCAAAGTATTTTGGCAGCACTCAAACAGTAATAAAGTGAAAACACAACACAAGAAAAATCCCACACCAACCTAGAAAAATAGGGTAATTTTATTACATAAAATGATATCCGAACTAAAAAAATTCAATCAGTAGAACTGGAAATAAGTAATTTCAAAGTTTTAGTTAAAAGTGGTGCCAAAAACCACAAGTTGTGCCAGACCAAGACAAAATCACAAGTTCAAGCTGACTGTGAAACAGCATATTTTATTAACCGGTACAGGAACAGGTTCATCCCACTAGATGATGTAGCTGGTTGTATTTGGACTGAGATGCGGGGTCTTGCGTTGCACTGCGTCAGTTTAGTCCAGTTCTGATGGGGCTGCCAATCTGAAGCTTCAAGGTGCTTTCTGGAGTTGCATTGCTCAGCATTCGATTTGAAGAGGACACAGACCAGCAGCTGTGAGGTGCTGTGATGCATGGTCCTGCGTCAGTTCCAATGAGGCTGCTGATCAGCAGCTGTGAGGGGATGAGATGTGCGGTCCTGTGTCAAAATGCATCACGCTGCTTCAATTCTGATGAGCTCATCAATCAGAGACTGTAAGATGCTGCGATGCGAGGTCCTGCATTGAGAAATGATGTGCTGCATCAGTTCCAATGATACCGCTGATCAAGATCAGTGAGATGCTGCGATGTGAGATGCTGCATTGAGATGCCTCATACTGCGTAGTCTCTGTGGACCAGGAGGAGTACACTCTGATGCCAGCTAAGGGTCCAGGATCCGGGGGCACCTCTTGGAGAACAGGACTCACTCCAGCAGAGGCCAGTAGCATGGCACATGCAGGTCTAGTTGAGTACGGATAGCTGGGCAGATGCTGCTCAGGTCTCTGGAGCTTATTATGTCCTGTAGCTCAGAACAGGTGGCTTTTGGAGTCACTCTGGTGATTCTTGGTTCAAGGAGCAAGTCCAGTCTTCTTTTCTCAGGCAGAAGGGCAACAGGTCAGTCCCTCTTGCAGCAGTGCTGTGAGGCAGTCCTTCCAGTAGCAGGGCAGCTTAGCAGTCCTTCTCCTGAGTCTGCCACAGGTCCAGAAGTGATATGTTGATTGGTTCAAGATGTCTAATATTTATACCTGGTTCCAGCTTTTGAAGTGGGAGAAAACACCTATAACACTCCCACATCTGATTCTAGAAACGTCCTTTCTTCGCCTAGCCTGGCTCCGAGCGGTCTGGGGTGACAATAGGCTGGTGTCAAGTTCCTTTACGATGTGTGCTGGGGCAGGCTTTTGAAATGTAATAGACACAGAAAACAACTTTCCACCTAACCATCCTGACAGGATGGCCATCCTCACAACACCTAGTCCCCCTTTGTCTCCCTGTCTGGGAGGAATACAAAAAGGTCAACTGCCAACTAGACCTAGTCATTCATGTGACCCAGAACACAGGAAGCAGGCGCCAAATGATTAACACAAAAAAATGCCAACTTTCTAAAAGGGCATTTTCAAGGTTGCAACCTAAACTTCGACTTCAGCATTAAAGAGGTTTTTAAATTACTAATCTTTTGAATGTAAACATCATTTTCCTACCTTCTTCGAAACTTAAATGATCACTTATTAAGAGTAATAAGGTCACCCAATGTTATCCCATGGGAGAAGTAGGCCTTGCAATAGTGAAAAACGACTTTGGGAGTCATTCATTACCAGGACATGTCCCACTTTTTTTTTATAATAAGGGCCAACCTCAAGGGAGACTTACATGTATTCAAAAAGGAAGGTATAGGCTTGGCAAAAAAGGTTGATTTAGTTACGTTGAATTGTCAATTTAAAACTGCACACACAGACGGCAAAGGCAGACCTGAGACATGTTTTAAAAGGGTACTCTAGTGGGTGCCACAATCAGTGCTGCAGGCCGACTAATAGCGTTTAACTTACAGGGCCGAAGTACATGTAGTACAACTTTACTAGGGACTTACAAGTAAACTAAATGTGTCACCCAGGTGTAAGCTAATTGTACTTTGTTTTAGGGAGAGTGCACATGCACTTGCACTTTAGCACTGATATAGCAGTAGTAAAGTGCACAGAGTCTTAAAGTAAAACAAAAACAAATTTGGCAAAACAGGAGCAGTGAAGGCAAATAATCTGGGAGATTACCACCAAAGGGTGTCAGATCTAACAAGGTGATTTCCCCAGAATCACAGGATGTTGGACCGACACCAGGACTCAAACCTGTTCCCCAGTTCCAAAGTTGACAGCTCTGGCCTTAACGTTTTGCACTGGGTTCCAAGGGAATACTGGCTGGATAGAGATATGGTGCCTAGAAACCTGCCCTTAGGAACCCAGGTGTAGAGAAACCAGGTCTGACTTTGCCAGCATCAAGAAGCTTTCAGGACTTAGGGCCTGATTTTGATGGTTATTGTACCTCTGTCTGTTGGAGTGTCCAAGACATTATGTCCACCATAATTGAAGATCACTGCCAGCTCAGCTGTGATCTCTCTGCAGTCACAGGAGTAGCCACCACTGAGGCACTGGAAGTTTGGTGCACAGCCGCCATCTTTTAGGTTTTCCCTGGTGATGACACACAGACAATAAGGGACATCATACAATTTTCCCTAAAAAAGGCAGGTTGCCTGATGTCCCTATTCTGAAGGCCTCTACGCCATTGGGCCACCAAAGTTAGTTGCCAGGTGACAGAGCAAGCGTGGGTACTGCAGTCAGAACACTGACGGTCTGCCCGACTCAGAATAGAGCGGGTGGACAGACGCTTTGGCATACATTGTACTCTGTCACATTTGTGAGCTCCCTGTCTGCCAAACTCTAAATCAGACCCTCAGGTATTTTTTCAACCTCCAGAGGATCAGAATAAGGTCCTGAGTTTACAACAATGAGTGAGCTCCCTCATTGGGCAAGAGTTTCAGGGTCAGGTGCTTGGACCTTTTGCGCTGAAAGAAAGGCTTCAGCCGGGCTTCGTTGTGAAGGCATCTGGCCTCGTATAACACCACCCAGCCGCAGTATCCAGTCTTGACCCACTTGAGTATTTTGGGAACCAAGATTTAGAAGATAAAATTGGGCACTGAGGCAAAGTTCTCACAAAAGCAAAGCTACATCAGTTGCTACCATAGCCTGTGTTGTCCTCGTCTGAGCTTTTGATGTCAAAACTGAAGGATTGTGCTAGAGTTCTACAATGACAAATACAGCCTCAAGGGACTCTCGCTGTCTCCAGCTTCCTGCTTTGGCCCACTGGAGGACTTTGGGAACCAGAAAAGTAACAAAGTCCCAATATAACAACTTTGACCACTGTGATCTGCTAGGTTTACCCAACCCCCACTCCATCGAGGTTGATTTGAAAGTGCCCCTAGACCTTGGTGTGCAACAAACATTTACATTCAGTGGAGCTTTGTGTTTAATTAGCGCTTCCCAAATTGATCCAAGAAATGCAAACAGTTAGGTAAGAGATAAAGAATGTAAGTTGCAGAAAAAGGTACTTGATATAACCAAAAATGAAAGTGGAACATAAAAGCAATGTAAATAAATAGAATCATACCTGTCCAATATTATTTAGGTTAGGATTCAAGAATAATGTTTTGTGTCATTATGGGTCCTTTTAGGAGCAATGGATCATGGGTCAGGATGTGCAGCAACTAATAGTGGCCAGTATCTGTGGAATACATTATTTGGGAAACAACCTTTACAACGCAACTTTTACAATGCACTACCATTACAACGAAACTTTTACAATGCAACATCCATTACATCGCATGCCATTACAACACAACCATTACAACGCATGACACTACAACGCATACCACTACAACGCATGTCATTACAACGCAGTCATTACAACGCATACCATTACAACACATAACATTAGCATCCAACATTTACCCAACTGTTGCACCCCCTGAGTTAGAATAGTAATTTTTACCCCTACACTATCCAAAACTTACCCTTCTGTTGCACCCCCTGGAGTTAGAATAGTAATTTTTACCCCTGCACTATCCAATGCTTACCAAACATGCAATGTAATGTAATGCGTTGTAAAGGTAGTATGCGTTGTAATGGAATGCGTTGTAAACGTAGTTTTTAAAAATGCGTTGTAATGGATGTTGCGTTGTAAAAAATGCGTTGTAAAGGTATGCGTTGTAAAAGTATGCGTTGTAACATCATACATCCCATTATTTATCAAGATGCACTCACCTTGCAGTCCTTATCCACCCATTCACTAATAACGTTTAGGTTGAAAGTAGATCGAGAGAAAGGGAAAGAGGGCAAGAAAGGGAAACAGAGACACAGGATAATGTCAGACTGCCAGGTCCTTTCCTGATTTTCGAAGATGAGAGGAAGCAGCCTCTACCCTGAGCACCAGTAGGCCTGTTGAACTGCAAATGCCTATCACAATTCAACAAGTTGCTCCCCAAATTCCCCTGAAGACATTGGGGTACTGTCTCTGCTGCTTTGCTGTCTTTGTTTCAAAATGCATGCGATGCACTTACCTCTGCATGTCGGACCCGGTCCTTTTTCCTGCGATGGCACCACGAAGACGTATGTCTAGTATACTTTCGCTTAGAATTTCATGTCATCATGCTTTGAGCCCTGCACTTGATGGAAATGTCAAAATCCCACAGAACCAATTCAAAGATGCTTGTTTTTGGGGGGTGGTTGGAAGAACTTTAACTTTCTCAGATTCAATACTGAGAAGACTGAGGTTATTGTTTGTGGCGTGCCCGTCATATGGTCCTCTAACTGAGCGTCTGACTCTTTTGGTGATCTTCCTATGCCATCTTCAAGAGCTCAGAATCTTGAAGTCTTTTTTTATGACAACGTTACCTTTGAGGCTAACATCAACATGCTTACTCCCACCTTTTTTTCTATGTCAAACCAATCAGGAAAATCACTCTTCTGCTACCGAGATTGCCAAGGAAAACTTTGATCCAAGCCCTTATCATCTCTAGGCTGGACAATTGTAATTTTCTTTTTGTAGGACAACCTGGCTACTTCCTTCAGAAATTACAGCGTATACGGAGATTTATGTAGCCAGTCCTAATGACAGCTATATGATCTCTTTCTTTTCTTCTGATACTCTGACCAGACCCTTAGCTCGAGCACAATACACTAATTGTAACATTCCCAAATTCATGTAAGCTTACGCTGGCAGGCATTATTTTTCTATGGTTAACTCAGAAGCCCAGAAAAATGCCCCCTACCTTTTCATGCTGAAAGATGCTTCCTCAAATTCCACTTAAAACCAGTGAGGACCAATTATCCCTACCCCATTCCTCGCCAATGGTTTCACTCCCCGACTGTCAAGATCGCTAATTTTGTGTGGGCGGGTGGTAGGCAAAGGGTAGCTTTTAAGACACTGCATAGATCCCCCTTTGATGGTGGCCTATAGGAGATGTACGTTTACTACCATGCAGCCCACTTAGTACGACTGGTTCACAGGTGGGTGGGCTGACCCAGTATATCGCCTACAGATTCACTCGATGAGTCTGGATGTCTGCTGATCTTCTGTACGGGGCATGTCTGCCCACCACACTGCCTTCTTGTACGCAGGTGTCTCTTACCTCCTTGAGTGAGAGCGGCTCTTCGGCTAAACGGCTGGGACCGCCGCTTCACCGAGATGGCCCCTCTCTGGCGGGGAACATGTCTTTGTCAGCTCTCAACCTTAGAGGGCTTCATACCCTGGTACCAAATTGAGATTTCCTATCTAGGGGATGTCTATAGGGGAGGTAGCCTTGTGACATGTCAAGTCAAGTCAAGTCAGAGGATCTTATATAGCGCGCATGTTACCGCTAGGTCTCATGGTGCTTGCAGAGATTCCAGAACCTGGGGGCAGATCCGATTTGTTTTCAATTCTTTACAGAAATGCTGGTGGTCTGGCAGCTTGTTCCAGAGATGGGGGCAAGAAAGGAAAACGATCGGCCCCACCACGTGTAGTATGGACGCGAAATGGCGTGAGCAGAGATTTTGAACTAGATCTTAATGTTCTGTTGGGCTGATATTTTTTAAGTTTTTTCACTAAATAGCCAGGACCAGTACTATATATACTTTTATGAGTCAGGCACAAGATTTTAAAGTGATCTCTTTTCCTAACTGGAAGCCAATGGAGGGACCTCTTAGACTTGAGGCTGAAGGAGATCTTGGTGGAAGATTCAAGATCCGTCTAGCCGCCAATTGATTTACCCTGCCTAATTCACAGTTCTTTTGTTACCTCCAATTACTACATGCCCTGCAGGCCCATGATCTCCCAGACGCTTCGCTGCCCAAATATAGTCCGCTCAAGGCAAAGGTTTTCTTTGGGCGTCTGTGTAAGGGGGCCATCTCCATGATCTATTGTTTACTGGTCATCCATGCCCCTGATGGCCTTGACCGGGCTAGGTAGAGGTGGGAGGTGTGGGTAGGAGAACTAGATGAAGGTGAATGAAGGGAGGCCAATATGGCACTACTAGAGCTGGCGATTTCTTTGCGGTTGCGTAGGGTACACTTTAACTATCTACACATGACATACCTCACCCGAAGTGTTTACAGCACCTTCTCCCCGCCATTTGCGTGACATGCCAGTTTACAGCAGCAGATTTTTACCATGCAGCCTGGGACGGTCCAGTGTTAAGTATTTTCTAGGAGGGAGTGGGTCAGGTGCTGTCCTCTATCTTAGCTGTACCTTGGCACTCTCCCCCGTAATACAACCTGGGAAATGTAAAACAAAATGACGGTTGAAAATAAACAAAAGACTTACAACACTTGAAACTAATGAAAAAGAATGGGAAAGTTCATTTTTAAATGTTTACTAAATTAAGAAATATTTAAGAAATGTGTGAAGATTTTTTTTTTTTTTAATGTTTTTAAAAATAAATACATAATTTGTACATTATTAGGTAACAAAATTAATTTATGACAAAATAAAATGTGTCTTTTTCTTAAAAACTTTTTTTAAATTTAACAATTACACCAGATGCAATAAAGCCGGATGGCATATATGTCCGCATCACAGAAGTCACAGTGATACATTCCAGGACAGCCATTTGTAAAATGGGAACACACAATACAGTAATCCACCAGTTGAGGCCATGACCTTCTACAGCGGGTAGCCCCGGAGGAATTTGTCTTTATTTAATGTGTGTTTACTGATGGAGCAGGGATTAGCAAAATAAAACCTGCTTGGATTAAACTGCTCATAGTGTGGATTACTAACAAAATGGCATGAAAATTAACAGTGCAAAACTAAAAAGGGAAAACTGAAATCTGCGCAAATGCGTGCTGGAAAGAAATGAGTCTTTTCCAGTGCTTTTGTAGTAGGCCGCAAATGTAAATGAAGAATGCAGAAATAACAGCCACAGAAAATAATAATAATCAAAGCCAAAAGTCAATATTTTCCTTTTCACTACCTGTTTGAAAATGTATATAAAGTGTTGCAAAGAAGCATTAATAGTGAAGTTTTGTAAAGTGACAACTATAATCATATGTGTATTTGTTTTTCCTAGAGCAAATTTTACTGTTCTGAAGGGAAAGCCTCAAGAGTCTTTCTAGGTTTAATTTGCTTATTAAAACGTAGGCTGCAAAAATATGTAATTTATCCTTCGTGAGTTCCTGATGATGGCCAAGGCTGTGTGGAGGAAGCAATGAACATTATGAATGGAATTTCCTCACTTAGCGGAGTATGTGGACACTTGTACTACAAGTTTGATACATTAGCGAGATGGAGAAATGTGCAAACCGCGGAAGAGATTATCTGAGTTTTCTCTGCTGAAGGTTGATGACGAAAGTTTACTAAAGACAAATGAACTGTTGAAAAGTTAGGCACACAGAAAGTGGAGTGACCAGACACCCCCTCGTTTTGTCCAATGGGATTTGAGGAGTTTTCGTGTGATGATACATGGGGGTTAGATTTTTAGTGAATCAGGGTATAACTATTGGTACTAGAATATTTAGTTAGGGGAGAGGCTTGCAAAATTTACTTATGCAAGAGGAGAGAGCTGTGTTGCTTTTTCCTAAATTAACTGACTGGCTGTTCTGCTGATCCTGACTCTTTGACTTTGCTCCTCATACCTTTGAGGGTGCCCCAGCTTACTCTCTCGGGCCGGAGAGTAGCTTTTAAGACTTCTAGCTTTTTGTACAATAGGTTTGTATGATATTCTGAATTTGCATTAACTTTATTTTGAAAAGGTCTTTACTCTTTTTTCCCTTCGCCCATCCACTCTCTCATGACATGGATATTGAGATGTTATTATGAATGACTATATTGTTGTTTCTATTGTGTGATGATCTATGATTCAAGCAGTATTGTACTTGATGAGCGTTCACATTAATTTAGATAAAAGCATATTGATAAGTAATCAGAGTCTGTCTTTATTAATGTCAATTCGTTATTATTGAATGATTATTTCTATTTTTAGGTTCTCATTTCTAGAATTCTATCAATCCTTTGCCAGTCCCTGTCAACTATAAAAGATTCATTGGAGAGGAAAGAGGACCGAAATAGACAATAGAAATTTGTAACATGTTTTAAACTCATGCAGTGTGAAAGGGACTGTTAGGTAATAAAATTTGTCTTTTTTTTTTAACCCCTTCCATGCTGCCGTTGGCCGACGGCAGCACTACCTTGCTGGTGCTGCTGTCGGCCAATGGCCGACGCGGCCGCGCCCGTTTTTTAAAACGGCCGCACTGCCGCGAAAAAGCGGAAGCAGCCAACAGGTTAAACTATCACACAAGACGCAAAATAGCCGGACGGGATCCATGTCCACATCACAGAAGTCACAGTGATACATTCCAGGACAGCCATTTGTAAAAGGGGAACACACAATACAGTAATCCACCAATTGAAGCAATGACCTTCTACATTGGGTAGCCCTGGAGGAATTTGTCTTTATTTAGTGTGTTTACTATTATATAAAAACAATAAATGTTTATTATGTATCGATATAATGTTTGCAGATTTTTTAACATGTCTTTTATATTTTTGAAAAACAGAACATATATATATTTTTTTTTCCATGAGTTTAAAATGACAAATAATTTCTAATTATTTTAAAATGTGCAAGTTAATAATACTACTAGTACATATTTATTTATTCCCCACTCAGAAAGCTCACACCCTTTCCATCCCATCTCTTCTTTTTTCCAAAAGTATTTTTTTTAAATACTAGAGTATTAATACTGTACATAACAGTATAAATATGCTTTAGCTAAAAGTAAAATTCACCAATATTAAACTGCTCCCCACCCTGGATGCAGATATCTATTGCATCCCATCCGAAAGATTAAATATCCATTTTTCGTAGTTCAAAAATTGCTTTAAAAATTAGTAAATAGTACTAGATTATTAATCCACACAATATCATTTAAATTAATAATGCTAAATTATTATTATTTAACCATATTAAATTACTTCCCTCCCTTGGCCCCTAAACTCTTTAAATCCTGTTCCTAAAACTAATATTTATTGTTGTTCTAAATTATTTTGTATAAGTATGTTTTAAAAAAGAAAATACTAGTGTACTAATCATTTAAAATAATTATTAAAAGAAAAAAATCATCAGTATTAAATTACTTCCCTCCTTGGGGCCTTATATCATTTAAACCCTGCCGCAAATGATTAAGGTTCAGATAAGGGGGTGGTGATGAACAGAGTGTCTGAATTAAGCAGACCACTCTTACCCAGTCCAAAGATCAGGGCTTGATCCATCACCGTTATTTAGCTCACTGCCCCATCCCAGCTCAGAACCTGGCTATATGCAAATTAGTCTGTCCCTGGCCCAGTGCATCATGGGAACAGGGCAGACCAAACTACCAAGCCAATTCTTCACCAGAAAGGAGACAAGCTACCGGGGACCGGTTTCTGGCATTTCAGCCTCGTCGGCCCGGCTTGCTTGAATCCTGATGGAGCAGTGAGCAAGGGACTCATGTCTGAGAATGCCCTGCCACACCTATAGTGGCCAAAAACGATTCAGAAAAGGGGGTGGTGATGAACAGAGTGTCTGAATTAAGCAGACCACTCTTACCCAGTCCAAAGATCAGGGCTTGATCCATCACCGTTATTTAGCTCACTGCCCCATTCCAGCTCAGAACCTGGCTATATGCAAATTAGTCTGTCCCTGGCCCAGTGCATCATGGGAACAGGGCAGACCAAACTACCAAGCCAATTCTTCACCAGAAAGGAGACAAGCTACCGGGGACCGGTTTCTGGCATTTCAGCCTCGTCGGCCCGGCTTGCTTGAATCCTGATGGAGCAGTGAGCAAGGGACTCATGTCTGAGTATGCCCTGCCACACCTATAGTGGCCAAAAACGATTCAGAAAAGGGGGTGGTGATGAACAGAGTGTCTGAATTAAGCAGACCACTCTACCCAGTCCAAAGATCAGGGCTTGATCCATCACCGTTATTTAGCTCACTGTGGTGATGGATCAAGCCCTGATCTTTGGACTGGGTAAGAGTGGTCTGCTTAATTCAGGCACTCTGTTCATCACCACCCCCTTTTCTGAATCGTTTTGTCCACCATAAGCGTGGAAGGGTATACTCAGATGTGAGTCCCTTGCTCATTGCACCATCAGGATTCAAGCAAGCCGGGCCGACGACGCCTGAAATGGCAGAAACCGGTCGCCGGAAGCTTGTTTCCTTCCCATTATAAGAATTGGCTTGGTAGTTTGGTTTGCCCTGTTCCCATCATGCACTGGGACAGGAACAGACTAATTTGCATATAGCCAAGTTCTGAGCTGGGATGGTGCAGTGAGCTAAAAAACGGTGATGGATCAAGCCCTGATCTTTGGACTGGGTAAGAGTGGTCTGCTTAATTCAGGCACTCTGTTCATCACCACCCCCTTTTCTGAATCATTTTGTCCACCATAAGCGTGGAAGGGTATACTCAGATGTGAGTCCCTTGCTCATTGCACCATCAGGATTCAAGCAAGCCGGGCCGACGACGCCTGAAATTGCAGAAACCGGTCCCCGGAAGCTTGTTTCCTTCCCAGTATAAGAATTGGCTTGGTAGTTTGGTTTGCCCTGTTCCCATCATGCACTGGGACAGGAACAGACTAATTTGCATATAGCCAAGTTCTGAGCTGGGATGGTGCAGTGAGCTAAAAAACGGTGATGGATCAAGCCCTGATCTTTGGACTGGGTAAGAGTGGTCTGCTTAATTCAGGCACTCTGTTCATCACCACCCCCTTTTCTGAAGCAAATGATTAAGGGGCCAATTAGAATGGAGGGCGGACTTCAGTCCAGTGCTGGGACCGGCCACTATATGTGCGGCGGTCCCACACCGAAAATCAGGATGCCACCACCACCCTGGCGGTCGCATTCTGCATCTCTTACATTGCGGAGGGTGCTGCTGTAAGCAGCATCCGCAGCAATGGTGAAATGGCATGCAGAGCATTCCCATGCACAACGTGGCAGGCACCACGCGATGCCAGCCACCTTGTGCATGGGAATGGAGGGGGGTACCATGGGTACCCCCCATGTGCACCCTCCAATCCCCCAAGGGGCCGGCAACGGACCCCAAAGCACATCCATGCCAGCCTTTCCATGGCAGCATCGCCGCCATGAAAAGGCCTTATCAACCCGGCATCATAATATGGATGGCGGTACCTTCCAGGCACCACCACTATATTATGCCCCAGCTCCGCCCGGCTAGCAATCGTAACAATTGCCGACCGGCGGAAAAGCGATGGACAGACTTTCTGTCCACCGTGGTACCCCTGCCATGATAATATGGCCGGGGGTAAATTAAGTTGGGTGGCGGGCGGATTGCCACCTCCGGCCCGGCGGTGGTGATCCGCCAGCCATTACAATCACCCCCAAAGTAGCTATTATTTCTTCGATATATATTTTGCAAAAAAAAAGAGTATATTTTTAAATATTTTTTTTATTCTCAACATTAAATTACTGCTCATCCTAGACCCTAAACCCTTTACATACTTTAGTAATTTGTTTTTCAAAGAAACAAAGTATGTAAAGGGTTTAGGGTCTAGGATGAGCATAAAGCATCAATAAATACTCTAGTAATTTGTTTTTCAAAGAAACAGAGTATTTATTGATGCTTTATACTAAAATGTCATCACTTTTAATAGAGGGGTTTTCCCCTCAAACACTAGTCCTATTTGAAGAAAAAAAGGTTAATACTGCAATTTCTATTAAACATTTCCCATTATTCTTAGAATTATAATACACATTTTTAAGGGGTACACTCTCCAACCCTCTTCTAAAATTTCACCCCCTCGATTTTCCCAATAACCCCATACTAATTAACTTACCTACTACATACTTACCTTATACTTAGCTCATGCATGGGAAAGTCTTGGGTGGTAAATGACATAGCGTGGTAAAGACTGCATGGTTAATAGTACCACATGGTATTTATTGTGTTGTAAATGTAACATACCCCATTCTGTATCAGATGTCTTGATGAGCACCATACTTCTGAGCACCATGTAACCTGTGTTGTTCCCTCTCCATCCCAGGGTGTGTGTATCCTGCTACAACTAGAGACAGAATGAGCTGTCATGTACGTACTTTGTCGTTGTTGCCTTTCTTTTCCCCTTGGCTATTTACCGCGCAAGCACGTCATGCTGCTACAAAATTAATTATCATTGTTGTTCTAGGACCGTGTCCTGAGGCTGTGTTTAACATTAAGCTATGATGCAATTGCAACTATATATTGTTGAGGCTGTGTTTTTGTTGGCTGAAATTGCTCAATTGTGAGAAGATGGTGTCTGCATATGTAATATATACAACTCTGTGTTGGTGATACATATATACAGCTCTGTGTTGGTGATACACAAATGGTTTAGTAGTATGGGAGTACTGCCTGCCTCCCCAGCTCAGCTGCTTGTCTCAACAGTTAATATTACTACTCTGTATTTGCTGAGATGAGTATGATACAGACAACCTCAGAAATATTTTGTCCACTAGACCTAGAACAAAACTACATGTCTCCGAATGCAGTCTGGTTCTGAATGAACAAAAAGACTAGTACTAGGTGAGGGCATTACACATGATGGTGGAGTGCCTGTCTTGGGAATGCTCAGAGCTTTAGTTTCACAGGTAATCCTGCATCATGTGCAGGGACCTTCTTAAGTATGAGAGAGCACAAGTTTGAAAAATGTATAAGTGCACCATATTTACAAGCACGTAGTTAGTTTAAACATGTTTTGCACACGAGTGTTTTATATCTAGGAGTGAAATATACAAAGTGTTCTATATTCAGTAGTGAAATGTTTCGAATGTTTAAGCAAGTGAAACAATAATCATAACTGTGTGAGATTAATGTAGAAATGTTTGGGATGAATATGAAAACCTCACGTTCTCATGTTAAAAGAATCATGTCAGAATTAAATGTAACTCAGAAATCCAGTTAAATGTGTAGGCCTCAGGGCAATTCACAGCAAACCTAAACGTGCTGCTAAATTAATGTGAGATGAGGTTGACGTGGTTCTTCCAAATGTATTATTGAATTTAGGGTTAAAATATATGCTTTATAGATGTGTTATTTTAGAAACGTATGCTAGTTAAGAATGTTTGCTGTTTAAATCAAGTTAATGCTTTAAGAGTGCAGGGACCCGCTTCATGTAAATCAAGTAGGCCTGAACTGATAATGTCATATCGTTTGAACTGCCATGTGCTCGTTAGGGAAGAAGTCGAGAGGTGTCCAGCACAGAGCTTTGGGTGTGTTTTACGACCTAAAGATATGGTGGAGTCTGGAATTTGAGGCCCACTGCAGGACGAACTGTATGCAGGTGCGAGGGTCCTAATCAGCTCGAATGAAAGGGGCTTTGTTCAGTGGCGCTTGGCGCAGGCCTGTAGGAGTCTCCAGGAATTCCAGGGGGTATCGGCGCACTGGAGAAGAAGCCTGGGAACCAAGGTCAACTTTAACGAGGGTCTTGAAGAGTACCATCATGGAGTTTACCGCGCAAAGATGTACCACGTGAGGGGCGTCCCGAGGGGCGTTCCTATCAGAAATGTGATTTGGTATTAGGGAAAGAGACCCGGGAAGAGAGCAGAGCAGATGATTTTGGGAGCCTAAGGAAGCGGATGGGTAGGCAGATAGGCTGATCAGGAGAGACCCATTATCAGAGAAGAGACAAAGAGAAGTGCGTGATCTTCTTAGGAAGTCACCACGGCTGACACCTAGAGGGGTAAAAGATCTTGTTAAGTAGGGATGTCACTTAGTATAGTGTAGGGACAAACTAACCTTAATTTTCTTTTCTGTAATGACTTTGAGGTTGCAACTTGTATCCATTTTGGCAACGCTCATGTTATTGGAAGTTGTACTCATTATTCTGTTTTTCAGACTCAGATTATTCAAAAAGTTCATGTTCATAGTGATACCAATTTATCTTCTGAATCTCATTTTGAGAAGTTTGTATCTTCAGTTATCTTTGACTTTATATTAAATCTTTGAAACTTAAATTTGGTCAGTGGTCATTTAGAGTGGTGTAAGTTCTTAAATTGTTTGACTTATTGTTAGATTACCTTTTACTCAATGACAGGTACCAACGATTCAGTCGACTTGGTTTGGGATTTGGTAAGGTAACTAATAACCAGTAATCCCGCGTTAGCAGTTGGTAGCAGAGTGAGGATGGTTATCTTCTTGAGGAAGGTAATCTAGAGAGGTTAGTTTACCCCAAGGCCCCGAGACGTCGAGAGACGAGCAGCGGAAGAATCGTGTGCCGAAAGGTGCAGACGGTGCGAGAAAAGCAGCAGTATCGGAGAGTGAGTATAAAAAGGGTCATGCGTGAACAGATTGCGGTGTTTTGTGTTGTATTTGTATTGTAATGTCTTGCGGAGTTGAATGCCTGTAGTGTGAATGAGAGAAGGTTGTGAGCGCGCGCAACCTGGTAAACTGGTTACCTGGTAAACGGGTGAACTGGTGAAATCTTAAGTTCAGGCCAGAGCTTAAGTGGTTTTGGGTGTATCGAACATCCAGGGTAGTTGTCGACCATAGTACGGAGGTCACGAGGTACCATTGACCGCCGTGGGACCGAGATAGGGGGAGTGTTAGAGCGAGTGTATGAGTAACGGACGCTGGTCGAAAGTTACTGTGTGTGAGAAACCTATCAGAGAAGGCGATTGTCTGGAAGTAATCGGAAAGACATTTCGTCAAGTTAAGGTGACAACTACAGAAAAGACTGTGGGCGTACAGTCAAGAAAGGTGATCGCTTGGACGGAAGTAATCATTTTTCAGAGTATGAATGGGACGCATGCATGACCGAGGAGACGAGCTGAGAAAGGAGGGGAACTGCTGCGAAGGGGGACGGGTGACGTCGGCTAGAGCCGCGCTGTGATTGAGCGGTTGGTGTGACGTTAGCTAGAGCCGCGCTCTGGTTGGGCGACTAGAGTGACGTCGGAGGAAAGCCGCGCACGGATAGGCCAGTTAGTGAGAACCGCGCTGAGATTGGTGGATTGTCATCAGGAAGTAAACAAACGCGGAGAAAAGAGAAATCATGAAGTGTTTTAAGTGTTTGAAAGGGATTTTTAAAAGAAAAAGAACTGAGCATTATTACGGGGAAGAGGCTCCGCCGGAGGGTACACCAGCTCATTATATGGCAACGAATGTGGGGCTGCATACCATATTATGGATTGGGGCTTGGAATAAGCTTACGGAAGGGAATGAGGAAATGCAGTTCCCGAAGTATGGGACGTTTAAGCTAGAGGTGTTACATCGGTTGAAAGCAACCATGTCCTCATTGAAACCTTCACCTAGACCTACCCAGTTTGAGGCCCTTAATGCATGGATTAGGGCAGCGCACGACCGAAACTTGAACAGGCGTCAACTAAGACTGACGCGATCGGTAAGAGCAGTGCGAGATTCTAAATGGGATGAGGAGGCAAAGAGATGGAGGGTACAGGCTATTGAGGTGGAGAAAATGTACCCCATGAGGGAGGTGGGAGGAGGAGGAAACCTCATGGAAGAGGACGAAGAAAGTGAATCGGAAGACAACCTGATAAACAGGTTGCTGTTAGATAGACCACCTCCGAGAGTTGGGGAGATTGAAGATAGGGGACTCACAAGGGAAGGTGGAACTGTAATAGAGGGGTATACACCACTCCCAGTATCAGAATGGACACCTATCAAAGGTGAGGAGACACCTCATAACAACCCTGTACAGAGTGTAGTGGGAAGGTTTGTGGTGCAGAAAACACCAACCACCGAAAGGGTTGAGTCTGTTGGATTGCCAGACGCTCTTCAGGTGCCTGTTACCATAGGACCCATAGTATCGATCTATAACCCAGAAAGAGATAGAGAGGAGGAACAGAGGCAACTGGATAGGGAAAGGATTGAGATAGAAAGAAGGAATAATGTGACAAATGCATGGAAACAATTGCCAGGATCGGTAACGTGGAATACCCCAATAGACACAACTGTCGGTCCCAATTCAGAACGGGGAGGTCCGAGAGGACCAATGGATCTAAGGGGACCGCGGCCAAGACCCTATTCAGAATTAAGAGCTGATTTGAGGGAATGGGACGGGTTCACAGTATCCCCGAGTAACAGGACAAGAACAGAACCAGAATGGGAAACCAGGGGCAATGGGACTGTATCTCATTGTGGGGCCAGCGAAAGCAGTCAGGGCCGGGAAGGCCAAAGTCCAGAGAATAGAGGGGATGCACGTCCTACAAATCAGGGAGAACAGCCGGAACAAAATACTAGGATTGTAGAGTGTGAGGAAATGTCTCGTCTCTGGGGGAAAGGGGGAGATGAAATGGTACGGGCTTTTCAGAATAGGTTTAGGTGCCTTCATCATACACTCGGGGAAGACGTCCAACATTGGAGGAAGGAGAACAGTGACAGGTCCCGCCATGCTTCGAGTAATCAAGAATCACAGGGAAATAGTGAGGAAAGGGGGAGCAATGGGATGCCTTACTATGCACCCAGAGAAAACAGGCAGAACGGGGAAGGCGGAAAAATGAGAAACAAGGAAGTATTTCATCATCCACCCCGAGAGGATGGAAAGGCATGGGACCTAGAGAGATGGGAAGAGGGGAGGACTCCCTTTAACTCACCAGTGCCTAGGCGCAGGGCTAGGAGCTGGGACGGGAAGGATGTGGAAGGTACATCTGGACCAGAGGTGCTGAAAGCCGCGATAAAGGTTAAAAGGCTTGATGTCTCTAGTCTGAAATCCGATCTAGACGAGATTATAGAAGGAACGGTGCCTTTAGAAAGGATCGATTTGTACGAACAAGATGAGCTGCTGTTCATAGCGAAGGATATTACTAGAAGAGCTAGAGCATTCCATGAGAAACTGACTAATTTGGCCGACAGGTATGCTGTAGATTTATCTAGGACAAGGGCACTACAGAGTAACCATAGACTACAATACTCAGACCAAGACCTAGATGAGAAGAGGACTACTGGATTGAAAACTCACATAAGGGAGTTGATATCTGGGATAAGAGTGTGGAGAGAACTGGACAAATGGGAAGAAAGGTGGTCGAAAAAGGGCACGGTTAGGCGAAGTACAAATGTGATGACCCCTGAGGGAAGGGCAATGCATATGGAGGCATTCCCTTTGCGAGAAATATCAAATGGAAATTATGTACATGTGCCCTGGAGTAGAGGAGACTTAGCTGCATTTACCAACTCATTTCCGAAGTTAAGAGACAATCCAGTAGAGTGGTATAAGCAGGTAGAAAGGTTTGTCAAAATCTCGAAAGTATTGTGGATTGATTTGAACACGTTGTTTGACATCGTGGTCCCATCTGATTTGTGGACCCCGTGTAAGACTAGTGTTGAATGGCCAAATGCTGAACCAGTGAGGGATGTTCGAACTAATGGACCATCCGAGATTGTCATGCGAAAGTATGAAAGGGTAATAGCTTGGTTGAAAGAGAAGGTACCACCACAGGATATAGATTGGGTAAAGATAGATCGAACAAGGCAAGAACCGAAGGAGACCGTGCATGAGTTTTATGAGAGGTTGTTGAAAACATTCAAGCAATACAGTGGACTCGATGTAATGGATCCCAAAGATATAGGACAATTTGTGTCTAAGTTTGTTTTGGGGTTGAGACCTGATATTTGCTTGATGATTCAGCAACATTTAATTTGTTGGCAAAACAAACCACTCGATGAGATCCTACGTTATGCACGATATTGTAGTGATGAGATAGATTCTAAAGCCAAGAATTTAAAGGAGAAATTGATGGTGGTGCAAATGCAGTCCGCCGGGAAGGGTGGCCAGCAGAAGCAGGGGATGGGACGAAAGCCAAACGGTCAGAATAAGGACAATGAGGAAGGGCAGAGACCTAGGATAGACTTTGCCACTTTAAAGAAAACGACAAAGTGCCATCAGTGTCACCAGGTGGGGCATTGGCGACGCGAGTGTCCCTTTAACCCTGAAAATGGAGAGCTAGAAGTAGAAGAGCAGGTCCAAGAAGTCCCAACTCCAAAGGTGACAGTTCCAGGTAGCAAGGTGTCCAAAGGGGGGACTTCGGCTCCGCGAACTCAGTTCCCACAGCCACCGAAAATATCGACAGGGGGAAAGGTTTTCAAACAAATGCCTCTCTTTATCGAGGAAGAAAAGTGTTATTACATTGATCCATTGACAGGACAGCGCGTGAGTAGTGAGGAGGACTGCACCCTCGGGGCAGTCTTAGAAGTGGATCAAAGAGGGCCGTTTGTTGAGGCAGAAGTGGCAGGGTTTCCTACAACATTCTTAGTGGATACTGGAGCTACTCGATCAACCCTGAGATCAGCGGTGGTTCCAGATTTGCCGATGTCAGGGGAAACAATTCAGGTGGTAGGAGTCGCAAATAAAAGAATGACTAGCCCCTTGACAGAACCAGTGGCTGTGAAGATAGGAAACCATATGAATGAACATCAGTTTGTGGTTTGCGACTCGAGTCCGGTATGTCTGTTAGGAAGGGATTTGTTGTGCAAATTGAACTGCACCATATACTGCACCCCGCAAGGAGTGGAGGTACAGACTACCGACGATGATGCTACCTTTAAGGTGGCCAATTCAAAATCCTGTGTAGAACTATATCCTACTTTGACAGTAGAAGATCTTCCCCAAGACTTACGAGATGCAGTGGCGTCAGGGGTATGGGATTTCACAGGAGAAGAAATAGGATTGATTAAAGGGGTAGAACCGGTAAAAATACTGGTAAAACCAAATGTCGAGTTTCCAAGAACGCCTCAATACAAATTGTCCCAGGAAACGATTGCCGGAATAAAACCTGTGATCGAGTCAATGATACAACAGGGAATACTGAAAGAAATAGTGGGTAGTCCTTGTAACTCCCCGATTATGGGTTTGCAGAAACCTAGTGGGAAATTCAGGATAGTGCAGGATTTACGAAAAATTAACAACATAGTCGTTTCATGTTGTCCCGTGGTACCGAATCCTTCAGTAATACTGTTTCAAATACCATGTCAAGCAGAATGGTTCACAGTGATAGATCTTTGTCAGGCTTTCTTTTCAATCCCATTGGATGAAGAGAGCAGATATCTTTTCGCTTTTAAAATGGAAGATCGCGTTTTAACATGGTGTCGAATCCCACAAGGATTCACAGACAGTCCATCTATTTTCAACCAGTTGTTGAAAAAGAATCTCGAAAATCTAGTATTGCCCCAGAACTCGGTTCTGGTCCAGTACATAGATGACCTACTTGTTGCGTCAGAGACAGAGGAAGCCTGTAAAGCAGATTCAATTGCCTTACTGAACCATTTAGCTGAAAATGGACATAAGGTATCTCCGAGCAAGTTGCAGTATTGTTTGACAGAAGTACAGTATTTAGGGCACCGGTTAGAAAAAGGGAAACGTAAGGTGTCCCCAGAGAGGATTGAGGCGATAATGAAGATGAATGCGCCTACAACACAGAGAGAAGTTAGAATGTTCCTAGGAATGGTGGGTTACTGCCGACAGTGGATAGTTAACTTTTCACTGAAAGCAAAGCCCTTACAGAAACTGACGCACAAGGAGGTGAGTGATCCGGTACCATGGGACGAAGAATGTCTGGTGGCGTTTTTACAGCTGAGAGACGATTTATGTCGTGCTCCGGCTCTGGGAATGCCCGATTACGAGAAATCATTTTCACTCTATTGCTGTGAGAGAGAGGGATGTGCTTTGTCAGTCTTGGCACAGACCCACGGAAATGCCCGTAGACCAGTTGCATATTTTTCGGCTACGTTAGATCCAGTAGCCGCAGCGTTGCCCGGATGTCTCAAATCCGTTGCTGCAACGGGTGTCAGCATTGAAAGGAGCGAGAGTATCGTGATGGGACATCCAGTAGTGGTGTATGTACCGCATTCAGTTGAATTGTTAATGACCAGGACGAAGACGCAGCATCTGACCAATAGTAGGCTCACGCGCTACGAGCAAGTTATTCTTGCCGCAGAGAACGTGACTCTCAGGAGATGCTCTGTCTTGAATCCTGCTACTTTGATGCCATTACCTACTGTAATAGAAGGCGAAGGATGTGAAGACCACGATTGCCTTGATGTGACTGAACTATGCACGAAACCCAGACCAGATATTGTGGATGAGCCATTGTCTGACCCTGATGAGATTTATTTTGTTGATGGCTCATGTTTAAGAGACGATACTGGTCGGTTGAGAGCAGCTTATGCTGTTTGTACCATTACTGGAGTTGTGGAAGCCGCTTGCCTGGAAGGAGTACATTCCGCACAGGTAGCAGAAATTATTGCCCTAACTCGTGCCTGCATAGCAGGAAACAGAAAGAGAGTCACCATCTACACGGACAGCCAATATGGGTTCGGTGTGGTTCACGATTTCGGGCAGTTGTGGTCTCAGAGAGGTTACATGACCTCCTCTGGTTCGCCCATTCGAAATTGAGAATTTGTGCGGCTGTTGTTAGAAGCATTACAAGGTCCAGTTGACATCGCAATAGTAAAGTGTGTAGCTCATACTAAGAATACAGATTTTGTGTCACAAGGCAACAGATACGCTGATGAAGTCGCACGTTATTGTGCTGAACAAAATTATTCTTTCTCAAAGGTGGAAATTGATGGTACTGAAGAAAAGACAGAATTGAGCATGATGTTAGAGACCGTGGATACCTGGGAAGATTTAAGGGTAATGCAGGAGAACGCACCAGAAACTGAGAAAAAGGCATGGGAAACAGCAGGTTGTGTGCGAAGTGAAATGGATTTTTGGGTTTCAGCAGATGGGAGGGCTGTGTTACCTGAAGAATTAGCAAATCCCATGGCAAGAGAAATACATGGTCCAGTACATCTAGGAAGGGATGCTATGATGAGAGTGTTTAGGCAAACTTGGTATTGCCCTAAATTTAGAATAGCAGCAGAATCAGTATGTAAGCGATGTGTTACCTGCCAACAACTGAACGTAGGCAAACGAACACCAGTCACACTGAGTCACATTGGGAGGTCGGGGGGGCCTTTCAATAGAATGCAACTAGATTTCATCGAAATGCCAAGAGTCAATCGCCTTCGGTATGTGTTGGTGATTGTATGCGTACTTTCCAGATGGGTTGAAGCGTACCCTACACGTAGGTGCGATACACTCACAGTGGCTAAATTGTTGCTCAGGGAGTTGATACCGCGCTTCGGGGTGCCTGCCTCTTTGGAATCGGACAGAGGAAAACATTTTAACAGCGAACTAGTGAAGATGTTGTGCTCCACATTGAATATCGATCAAAAGCTGCATTGTAGTTATCGACCAGAAGCTTCAGGAATTGTGGAACAAGTGAACGGCACTTTGAAGAATAGACTGGCTAAAGTAGTGGCATCCACATCTTTGAGTTGGCCAGATGCTCTTCCTTTAGTGCTCATGAGCATGCGCAGCACACCTGACAGGAGGACAGGTCTCTCTCCACACGAGATTCTGATGGGGAGGGCCATGAGACTTCCCACAGTTCCAACTGCTGCCCTATTGAATATTACAGATGATCTGATCTTGGATTATTGTAAAGGACTGTCTGACGCCATCCATTCTGTGTCCCTTCAGGTGCATGCGGTTGAAGTTCCAGCATCGAGGAACCTGTGTCATGACCTGAACCCAGGGGACTGGGTGTTGGTTAAAAAGCACGTCCGGAAGAACTGCCTAGATGTTCGCTGGCGTGGGCCCTTTCAGGTAATCCTGATAACGAACACCGCGGTGAAGTGCGGGGGGCTGCCAAATTGGATCCATGCATCCCATACTCGAAGAGTTCCAGCACCTCTAGAAGGAACAGCTCCTATCCCAGACGAAAGCCCGGAAGTGGAAGAAGAGTCGCAAGAAGGGATTGAGGCAGCTGAGGGGGTGTCGGAAGAAGTTGGGAACGCATCGGATTCAGATGAAGAGCGAAGGCAGGACGGCAGTGAGACTGAAGACGCAACTGAAGGAGAGAGCAGCAGTGAATACGAAACAGACCCGGATCAGTACCAGAGTGATCAAGAACCAAGTGTGAGGACGAGATATCGGAGAACAAGGTGTGAGGCTGCCACTTGGCCGGGAAGAGACAGGAGGCTAAGTTTGAGGTCGGCCCAGGAAGAAACCCTTGTTCCTATATCCGAAGACTCAGATCAGGAAGAAGATACCGAGGAGGGAACCGAGGAGGGCCCTAGAAGGTCAAGGAGGGTGCGAGTGCCTAGTAGAAGATACTCTACTCCTGATTGGACCTACCTCGTTGCAGATGTCGGGGGGGCACAGAACCGGGAGGATCAGGGAAGTGGACCTGGTCAGAACTAACCCGATCATCACAGTGCAAATAAGGTTTCTACTGCCAGGAGCGGAGACCGAAAGGTTGCTGACACTCAACATCGTTCATCCCCCTCTCCTGAGCGGAATAAGAAAATTGATTTTAGAGACAGTTGAATTTCCAGTTTGCTGTTCACGATATCCAATATTGGAGGGAACTCTTCTTCGTTTGGAAATGCTTGAGCGAGTAATAGAAGTTCTTGGAATGCTCATTGTTGTGGATTAATACCATATTGCGAATGTCTTCAAAGGGGCGCAGAACTGGAAAGGTGAAGAAAGTGATCCTGATTAGAACGGACCCCTTTGTAATTGTGGATGTAGAACTGATAGTACCAGGAGTAGAAATTGAAAAAACGTTAACTCTCAATTTCGTTCGTCCACTTGTCCAGAGCGAAATAAGGAGAATAATCCTAGAAACAGTTGACTTTCCATGTTGTTGTACGAATTGCCCAGAACTTGAGGGAATGTTTCTTCGGATGGACATTTATGAAGACGTAGTGTCACTCCTTGAGCCATACATAACTTCAGACGGATATAAGACTCTTGAAAAGAAATTGTAAAATTGCTGCAAGATAACCTAGCGCCGAGTGGAAGAAGAAAAATGGTAGGGGTTTCCTTTTAGCGGATGGAGAAGGGCTAGGGTTGTCTATTTTCTACTGGACTTTGAACTGTTTTGCGGAAATAAATTGTCAAGCTTCCAAGTGTTCAAAAGAGAGACATTGCAAGAGAGAAAGACTTTGTTCGAAAAGAGGAAGAAGTGGATGCAGGAAGAACGTCCAGAACCACACTGTTTGAGAACATGGAGGCTGGCAACCCGAACCGCAGGGCAAAATGTATAGTTGGCACATCGTTGGGAGTAGTGATTTCCTTGATAGTTTTAGTGGTTACTGTCTCATACATAGTGGGACACGAGAGAGATGCATCTGCAGTAAAGGAGGCCAAGGGAGTGTCAACACCGAGAACTACCATTATTAATGATAAGGGAAACATTAATGATAAAGACAAAGCGTTGTTAGATGCAGAAATAAAAAGGTTACACACAGATGAGTCACAGGGAAATTTCAGGTCAAATGCTTATGCTAAATTGCTTTATGAATACATTGATGTCATGGAGGTGAAGAATTGCTACGTTTGTATGCAATTACCAGCTTCGGTAGAGGAGGGTATCAGATACCATCATCTTCCGTTGACATATGGAATCACGTGCAGTTTGTTGTTGAGCATATTTTATGGACGAGAAGGATTTGAGTATTATTTCTCGAATTTCGACTCGACATTGCCAGAGGTCCCGAATTTCAAGCATTTGAACAAGTGGGACTATTACAAAAGCGAAGACAGATTACACAAATGGTTTATTCCATGGAAAACGTTAGATACTTCACATGCTCGAAGAAACAATCTGACTTGTCAAGTGTCAGAAATTGAGAAAAAGTTTATAGGACAGGTAGATACTAGATATAGGAGGCAGAAGATTCTGAAGGCCTCAGGACAATGGGAAACAGATTGGACCAAGGAGGAAAGGTTACATCAAAGAAAGGGTAGTTTTGGTCCAATTGCTTTAGATAAAGAGAAACGGGGGAAACTGTGCATTCACAGGAGTTATTCCTATTATGAGAATTTGTATGTAGGTCAGGTCAATTGTGAACATGCCTTTCAACTGGAGTATTACTCTAAGGATTTTTTGAAAGGGATGCAAGCCATTCCAAATGTATATTTTGTATGTGGAAGAAATGCCTATGTGAAGCTACCAGATAATTGGTACGGATCATGCTATCTGGCTGTTGTCTTCCCTAAAATATATCATGTTGAGAATTTAGAAACAACGAAGAAAGAAATACCAACTAGGTGGAAGAGAGGGTTAGGAGCTGAAGAAGTAATTGGGGATGTGTTTGGTGCTGCATTCCCTATCTTGGGAGTGATACTGAATGACATCAAAATTAGAAGACTAGCTACAGTCGTAGATAGGTTATCTGCCAGTACTGCTAGATCATTAATGCTGGTGGAAGGTGAGATGCAATCGATTAGGGCAATGGTTCTTCAGAATCGACTTGCTTTAGACGTTCTGTTAGCTAAAGAGGGAGGAGTCTGTAAGGCTTTGAAGGTCCAGGAGTGCTGCACTTACATTCCAGACAATTCAAAACCTCTAGAGAAGTACATACGAAACATCACTGCCATACATTACGAAATTGAGGATCTGACAAAGATAAACGTGTGGGAAAAAGTAGGTCATGAAATGGGTAAAGTTGGAGGTTGGTTTGCCAACCTAGGGAAGGGTATCGTTTGGTACATACTGAAACCCATCATCATAATTGTGATTTGTGTAATCACTTTGTGGGGATTGGTGCATTTGTATCAATGGTATAGAGCAAATAGGTTACAGAGAACTATGAGGAAACAGGAAGAAAAGTTGACAGCGATGCAGGACACTCAATACAGGAGTCTGAAAGCATTGGAGACAATGAAAAGAGGTGGCACTGCCACGACTTCACTTTGAAGGGTTCTACATTTTGTGATGGTGCCTTGATGGTGATGACCCCTGAAGGTCATCAAAGGGGGGATTGAGAGAGCACAAGTTTGAAAAATGTATAAGTGCACCATATTTACAAGCACGTAGTTAGTTTAAACATGTTTTGCACACGAGTGTTTTATATCTAGGAGTGAAATATACAAAGTGTTCTATATTCAGTAGTGAAATGTTTCGAATGTTTAAGCAAGTGAAACAATAATCATAACTGTGTGAGATTAATGTAGAAATGTTTGGGATGAATATGAAAACCTCACGTTCTCATGTTAAAAGAATCATGTCAGAATTAAATGTAACTCAGAAATCCAGTTAAATGTGTAGGCCTCAGGGCAATTCACAGCCAACCTAAACGTGCTGCTAAATTAATGTGAGATGAGGTTGACGTGGTTCTTCCAAATGTATTATTGAATTTAGGGTTAAAATATATGCTTTATAGATGTGTTATTTTAGAAACGTATGCTAGTTAAGAATGTTTGCTGTTTAATTCAAGTTAATGCTTTAAGAGTGCAGGGACCCGCTTCATGTAAATCAAGTAGGCCTGAACTGATAATGTCATATCGTTTGAACTGCCATGTGCTCGTTAGGGAAGAAGTCGAGAGGTGTCCAGCACAGAGCTTTGGGTGTGTTTTACGACCTAAAGATATGGTGGAGTCTGGAATTTGAGGCCCACTGCAGGACGAACTGTATGCAGGTGCGAGGGTCCTAATCAGCTCGAATGAAAGGGGCTTTGTTCAGTGGCGCTTGGCGCAGGCCTGTAGGAGTCTCCAGGAATTCCAGGGGGTATCGGCGCACTGGAGAAGAAGCCTGGGAACCAAGGTCAACTTTAACGAGGGTCTTGAAGAGTACCATCATGGAGTTTACCGCGCAAAGATGTACCACGTGAGGGGCGTCCCGAGGGGCGTTCCTATCAGAAATGTGATTTGGTATTAGGGAAAGAGACCCGGGAAGAGAGCAGAGCAGATGATTTTGGGAGCCTAAGGAAGCGGATGGGTAGGCAGATAGGCTGATCAGGAGAGACCCATTATCAGAGAAGAGACAAAGAGAAGTGCGTGATCTTCTTAGGAAGTCACCACGGCTGACACCTAGAGGGGTAAAAGATCTTGTTAAGTAGGGATGTCACTTAGTATAGTGTAGGGACAAACTAACCTTAATTTTCTTTTCTGTAATGACTTTGAGGTTGCAACTTGTATCCATTTTGGCAACGCTCATGTTATTGGAAGTTGTACTCATTATTCTGTTTTTCAGACTCAGATTATTCAAAAAGTTCATGTTCATAGTGATACCAATTTATCTTCTGAATCTCATTTTGAGAAGTTTGTATCTTCAGTTATCTTTGACTTTATATTAAATCTTTGAAACTTAAATTTGGTCAGTGGTCATTTAGAGTGGTGTAAGTTCTTAAATTGTTTGACTTATTGTTAGATTACCTTTTACTCAATGACAGGTACCAACGATTCAGTCGACTTGGTTTGGGATTTGGTAAGGTAACTAATAACCAGTAATCCCGCGTTAGCAAGTACATTGGGTAGAAAGTAACTGTGCACAATGACTGGCTGAATTGTGCTCTCTCTGTCATACTAACTGCTCTCTCTCTCTCTCCCTCTCTCCCTCTCTCTCAGCCTTTGAGCAAAGCTTCCCAGCCATGGTACAATGGGAGCTGAGAACTAGAGGAACAGCAGAGGTAATTCTCAGTCTTCACAATCTACCGCAGACTTCGAATTATTCATCTTTTTCCTACATCCAGTGCTTTTTCCAGTTTTTTTCATCCAGGGCACCTACGATGCTTGAATTCACTTTGCTAACATCAGGGGTGAAATTTACACTTTGTGCCAGGTTTGTGTTACACAAATAGTGCAATTGGAGCAAAGTGTTATGTTGGGACTTACTTCCCAATCCAAATCATGAATTGTATTGAAAAAAGTTGCCAAAAGTAATGCAAAGTAGAAATTTGCGCTATTTTTTTATCAAGGGGGTTGTCACATAAGTGGTAAATAGGCGTTCCCATCAAACCATACATTCTCTCAAAACCTTATTTACTAACATTTGCAACCAGGGATTTGTGCCGAAATATGATGCTTCCTCGAGATGTAACCGTTGAGCAAATGTAAACAGTCTCCATACTTTTCTACCACTGTACAGCACACATACAAAGTGGGGAAATTGTAAACTTTTTCAAAGCATAGTATTTTGTACCAGAAGTGTACCCTCCCAGTACAAACCCTATGCTTGACAGAGTGCATAAACACCTGCACTATGATGCAAGAGAGTGTACATTGGGACATTGCAGTCTATAGTGTTTCAAACAGCACCATATTTTCTTATATATGGTGCTGTTTTTCTTTATCCCTTTGATGCAATACGATGCAGCAACTTTGTTGCACAAGGTTGTGTCAAAATTTAGTACATTTTCACCCACATATTGAAATATTTATCACTGTTGATGGTAGTGAATTGTTTGTATGCAACATTTAGCAGGACCACATCATACATTTTATAAGTATGCAAATCTTTCTGGAAAAGTAAATTCAAAAGTATGTTTTTTTGTCCCAATATCTGTGCTCCATCTTGGAGAGCGGGTGACCTAAGGCAACCTTTTAGGGCTACTCTAAACCGGACCAGTTATTGTTCACTACATAGTGGAACAGAGTTGACACTTCCTAAAAGGGTTGAGTACTAAACGTTAACATCTTAGTTTTCTGCTAGGGCAGTAAGACACGGATACAGACACATGGGCATTAGTGAGTAGGCACTATTAATTACTTGGGTCAGCACCAGGGGCATCAAATGGTATTGCCTGAGGGTAAAGCAGACCAGTGGTGTGAACTAAAAACAAGTCTGACGTCTAAGGAGTGAGCGATATTTTCAGTGCCAGATTTTTGTAAGCTGTAAACAGTGAAGAACAGTAGCATTTCTGGCTTAAAACCTTGGAAGGAGATCAGGGACAAGTGACACTCACAATGAGAAGCACTACGCCCAAACGATTAGGAGACAGCAGTTGCTGGTTTGAGTGTTTTCCATGAGACATCACTGGTTGACTAAAGCATGCTTTATTTCTGTTGCTGAATGATGCAGAATGGGTGCATGTTAGCTTCTTTCTATTCACTTGTTGGCAGAATACTTTCTGATATTGGTGAGCCCTGTGCTGCAGCTATAAGTTCCAAAGAGGAAAAGGCGTGGGCTGGCTAAAGGAAACCTAGAAAGAAGAAGTCTGGGGTACGGTACTATCAAAGTAACTCGACCTGTCCTATGTGCAAGCAGGACAATATAAACAAATCAGATACTATACTTTAAGGCTCATGTCGGTGGTGGCTGGGTGAGACCGGCACCCACAAAGAGTTAATAGTAACAATGAGATCTAGGCCCACATGCATCAAGCATTTTTGTAGTCGCAAACGGTGCGATTCCTTAAAATCGGCCGTTTGCGAATGCAAAAGTGCTTTTTGGGATGCATGAAGCAATTTTAGAATTCGTAACATTTTTGCGAGTTCTAAAATTGCGGGTGCTTTTAAGAAGTCGCAGATGTGCGATTTCTTAAAAGCAATGCATCATTACTTTTAGAAGTGCAAATTCGCAATTAGGGTGCCAAATTTACCGAGTGGTTGAACCACTCGGTAAATTTGGAAAAAGTGTTTAAAATGTTGAACATTTTTTTTTTTCAACATTCATATTTCACACACACATGTCCTTAGGACATGTGTGTGTGAAACATGATGCGAAAAATACATTTCAGGGGTGCATGGGGGGTCCTTTGGACCCCCCCTGCACCCATGAAATTTTCAAAGTGCCACTCGCAATTTGCTGATGCCTTCCCATTCACTCCTACGGGCCTTTTGGCCCATAGGAATCAATGGGAATTGCGAAAATTAACTTAAGAATTCGGTATTCATTTGGGATTCGGTAAAAATTGCGATTTTTACCGAATCACAAATGAATACCGAAAATAATGATGCATAGCATTTTGCACTTCTTAATCTGCGATTCCTTATTTTTCGCAAATTAGGAAGTGCAAAATGTAACAATGATGCATGTGGGCCCAAGAGTACATACAATATATTGTGTAGGGTTTGTTGACAAATAATAGTATAGCCAGCCATATCATTGCATGTTGTACAATCACTGTGCTAGCACCTGGGTCAACGTCAGTTGTGTACTGAGTGATACGCCTTACAAGTGAATGAACATACTTTTATTTTTACAAACGTCTGTTTCCCACGTTATTTATGACGAGTCGTGGCATATTGTCTACTATGTACTTAAGAATTCAGGAGACAGACATTGTAATAGTGGCTTCAACACCTGACCACATTACGGTTCCGGGGCATATCACTTTCTCTCTGCATAAAGTTCACATTTCAGTCAAATGTGGGAGTGCCTACAAGCACTGTATCTTGAACTGGGCTACTAAAATGTAAATGTAAATGTACAGGAATTTATATAGCGCAAATCACCAAGCGGTTTCTAAGCGCTTGCTTAGGGAACCCGTCCTGGTATTCCCCTGTGAGATAACCCCAGCAGGGTATCCGCAAGGTGAAAGCCAGGCATCCCGCCACGAGGGGCCGTTGTGGAGATTAAGCAAGCTATTGCCCAGAGTCGCAGAGTGTGAACCCTTGAATCGAGTAGGCACCGGAGCGAGAATTGTCGAGTCCATGGACATTTTAGGACTCAAGACCCCGCCGAGCCGGGAATTGAACCCTGGTCCCGGGCTGACCTCTGCTTCCAGGTCTGCCTCCTCTAACCAGTGAGCCACACTTCTCCACTATATTTCACATTTGTACGACATAGGCTCAAGAATGCTCAATTCAATCCTTGGTGTCTGTTACTAAATTTAGGGCCAGATGTAGGTAATCCCAGATTACCGATTCCTAAATACCGAATCATACCGATTCGGTATTTAAGAATTGGCAATCGGGATGTAGGTATTTTACAAAGTCAATTACCGAATCGGAAAGATTCGGTAATTACCGAATCGGTATTTACCGATTCGGTATTTTACCAAATCGGTAAATATACCGAATCTGTAACTTTACAACCTCCAAATACCGGTCGGTAACGGCCAAAATCTGCCGTTACCGACCAGTATTTGGCGACCTACATCTGGCCCTTACTTTCTGGACTGACCCTCAATAATTGTCATGAAAACTAGTGAGCATGGCGCATGGCTATGTCAGCCAAGATGGGGGACACTAGAGCGAAGAGCTCCGCTGCTGACTCGCCTAGAATCCTCCTCCTGCTTCCTGATGGGTAGGCCCTCCAGACACTGCAGATCATCTACCAACCCAGGAATGATGGAGGTACTGCACATCAAGCTGGATTGACCATGGAGGGCTGAGAGGCTGGGATTCGGTCCGGCTGCAGGGCGCAGCCCTCTTGAAGGGAGAACGCAGCCTGCATTTTCCTGGAGGCCTTGGATGGGACAGCCGGCTGGCGGATAGGCTGTGCAACGACTGGTGCCCAACTACTACAAGTGAGGGGTCATGCTGAGCTGGACTGGGCTCTGCCGTGCAACACAGGTCCTCTGGGGCTCGGTTTGGCCCACTTTTGGCTGAAACCTGAATGCCGTTTGAATGGCCGGGGAATGAATAGCCAACTGTGACAAGAGCCAGGAGACAGATTGCAGGACACGCGGTGTAGATTTAGAAGTATTTATTATCCAGAAGAGAAGGTCTCATCCAGTCACTTCGGTTGACAACCAGCTGTCTTCCAAGTAACTGCCGACCAGCCTCCTACATTCTATTACATTCTAGCCCACCAAGATTCTATCAGAAGACACCTTGTATGTATATATCACGCCCACCACAACACCCTGCTGCCCATTCGCAACCAAGATCCTGTTCTGCGAGTTCGGTGAGGGATGATGGAGGCTGGAGGACTATCCTTCCCCTACCCGATGAAGAGTGGCACATCCCTCGGGTGATTGGGACACCACCGCTCCCTTATCTATTCCTTAGAGTTAGCATAGATGACCTCAACGCTCCTGAAGGACTACAGTATTGGAAGCCACCAGGCATGATGAGGGAGCCTTTCAACTTGAGACTACAAGGGAACAGACCGTGGTCTTAAAAAGGATCTCCACTGACTAAGACCTGGTGTTCACAGGTGGGCCCTGGAGATGGGACATCAGAAAAGGTTGTTGAGAGCCTGGAACCTGCGTGATCCAGAGCATGCCTTGCCTGGCTCCCCATGGTGGACAGTAGATAGCCCATATGAATGGGCAAGAAACTGATAACCTCTGCTATGTATGATAACGGTCTGAAGACTAGGGCAGGCCGCTGCCCACGGGTAATAATGAACATATCACAATAATGATAAAATATTGGTTAACATTCACAACTGTCAACGAGAGACGGGAACCTCTTGTGTGCACAACATAACTTATCTCAGCCCACTCCTCCTCTTTAACATAGCCTTATGTCCCTCCCACATATTTTCCAGAAATCTGCCTTCTGCTTATTTTTGCTTAACAGCCTAGTAGGAAGGTCCAGATTCCCTTAACTACAGTCACGCTGCCAAGAAACGAAAGTTTTATTTATTTATTTATTTATAAAGTTTTATATAGCGCAAACCTGATCCTGAAGGATATCAGAGTGCTTTACAGTTTGAGGGAAAGGAAGGTAACCGTTGCTGTACAGGCATCAAAAGGAATACCACCCAAACAAATCAAATAGGCATACCAAACAAAAAGGATGTCATCGAAAGGAAACAACAAAGAATAGGCTAATAACTGGTACATAGCGAACTGGGAGGGGAGCCAACAGTAGCGGCCGGTGGTGGGAGTGCTGCGGGGAGGTGGGGCGGGGAGGGGGTGGAGCGAGGTGGGGGGTAGTAAACTATGGAATACGGCCCCACGGAGGTAAGTAAACAAATAAATAAATAAAAACGAATTTCATTGGGCACGCTGCATTGCCAAATGCCGATGAAGCGCGTGCAATGAAATTCGTTTTATTGATTTATTTGTTTACTTACCTCCTTGGACCCGTAGTCCATAGTTTACTACTCCCACCCTGCTGCACGCCCGCCTGCCCCCGCCCCCCCCCCCCACAGCCCTCCCACCACCGGTCGCTACTGGGAGCCAATTATGTTTAAAGAAGAGTAACACCACGCACAGGCTTAGGGTGTAGGTCCAAAGCATTAGAGCAGACGATCCAAGAACCTTTTAAAGTAAGAATTTGTTCATGAGGAATCTTTTTACTTCTAATTTGAAGGCAACCTTGGAGGAGATTCTGTGTATTTCTGGTGGCAGAGAGTTCCAGATCTTCGACGCAGAGCCGGAGAAAGCTCGGTGACATGTTCTCTTTTTGCAAAAGATCTGTGGTTTCAGGAGGAGAGAGTTAGCACACCTAGAAGGTCAACCCCCTCCGGATAATTCTAGCGTTTGTGCTAGATAACTGGGGGTTTTGAAATGGAGGGCTTTGTGAGATAGACAGGCAATCTTTAGCTGAATTCTTGCTTCATAGGACAACCAGTTTGGGGATTTTAAGACTGGGGAGATGTGAACATTTCTTTTGGTACCCGTAACCAATCTGGGCGCAGCATTCAGTGAAGCCCTTACCGGGGCTACGGTATAGTTGGGGAGGCCACATAGAGTAGCCCTGCCATAGTCTAGCCTCGGCAAAACAAGTGCTTGGTCCACGTGCTTGAAGTCAGTTTGTGGGAGGAACGGTTTGAGATTCCTGAGTATCCTTAGCAGGTGATTAGCTCCCTTGCACACATTGCTGATATGATTCTTCATGTTCAGATGCTTGTCCAGGGTGATTCTGAGCGATTTGGCTGAGTCAATAAGGAGGGGGGAGCAGTTGAAGGCAGTGAGGTGGTTCATCCAAAGGTCTAACTTGGGGATGTGATTCCGGGGGAAATGAGAAGGAATTCTGTTTTGGAGGTTTTAAGCAAGAGGTGGTTCGCAGTTAACCAGTTTTGTGTATTTTTTAGGGTAGTGTTGAGTGATATGAGGCTATCCGTGGAGGATATTTTCAGATAGAGTTGCGTATCATCCGCATACATACGGAAGGGAATGTTAGCAGAATTCAGTGCATTAGCTAAAGGTTCCAAGATCGAGTTGAAGAGTATGGGAGATAAGGCGGATCCTTGGGGGACACCCATGGATACTGGTGATTGCTGGGAGAGAGAGTGGTTCGCCTTAACTCTTTGGGATCTGTTGTGGAGGAAGGATGAGAACCATTGCAGCACCGAACCAGAGAGGCTCATACTGTCCTCCAAAAGGGATAGGAAGTTGTCGTGATTAACAGTGTCAAATGCAGAAGAAAGGTCAAGAAGGATAAGGAGGCAGGATTCATTGTGGTCAAGCATTTTTAAAATGTCATCCATAACGTGAGTGAGTGCTGATTCGGTGCTATGCCCACTCCGAAAGCCAGATTGATGTTGGTCCAGGAGATGGAAATTCTTGATGTGGGTACAGAGTTGAGATTGGACGCATTTTTCTAGGAGTTTCACTAGAGTGGGGATGTTAGAAATAGGGTGGAAGTTATTAAGGCCCATACTATCTGCGGTAGGCTTTTTTAAGATCGGTGTTACCTGAGCAGCTTTTAGGCACTCTGGGATCGTACCTTGTGACAGAGACGCATTGACAATCTTTGTCCAGATGGGGGTGACGACATCCTTGATTTCATTGAAGATGGAAGGTGGTAATGGGTCGCTGAATTGATTAGATGGGTTGATACTCTGAAGAAACTTGTTAATGTCTCTTTCACTGAGGGGAGTGAAGGTGCCCCATGTGGCATTGTTCTTTGAACTAAGGCTAGTCTGTTCGAGCTTCTCTAATAGGGCTGGTGAGGCGCAGAACCACCAGATAGCAATAGGGCCTTTCTGGAATCAAGATCAATATTGATGAGTCTAGTTTCTCAGTAAAGAAAGCAGCCAGGCTGACTCTAGAGTCTGAGCGGTTTGGTGCTTCAACTGATTGTTTTTTCACCAGCTCAAAAAGTTTCTTGGGGTGATTAGCGGCTTGATGAAGTTGGGATCTGAAGTAGTCAACCTTAGCGATCTTGATTTGTATGTTATAGGAGCTCCTTACAGATCTAAGGATTATTAGCTGGACCGAGGATGGTTTGGATCTCCAGGAATGTTCGATTGCCCTAAGGTTGCGGCGTTCCGAGTTTAAGTTGAAGTTGAACTGCGGTTTGGAAATTTTTGTTGAGGCATTTTTTTGATGGAATGGAGCAATGCAATCCATGATGCTAGAGATAGTAGTGTTGTAGAAGTCAGTGAGTATGTGTACCTAAGACAGGT
The DNA here is from genome assembly GCF_964261635.1 of Lissotriton helveticus. NCBI lineage: Eukaryota > Metazoa > Chordata > Amphibia > Caudata > Salamandridae > Lissotriton > Lissotriton helveticus. The sequence goes on along the minus strand of NC_136060.1, from coordinate 421,713,045 downwards.
CAACAAGAGATGGCACATTTACAGTGGGTTGCTAGATCGGCTGTATTGATATCTCTGAGGTCCCTTTTCCAAATCTTCGATTTCGTTGGTTAAGCCTTCCTCAGAGAGACCTTCAAGTTGATAAAAAAAAGATGCTTGGATGATCGGACCAATCGCAAGGGGTAATGGTGTCCAGTGTGATGGTGTAAGTTGAGACTTGGGTATGTTGAGATTAAAGGGAGCGAGCACCCAAATGGAGAGAGGCTCAGGCGCTGTAGCTGAGCAGGGACACTGTGGAGCTCACAGCTCGACACACTTCAAAACAAACTTTACAAGATCCAGGAGGCTATCTCAGAATCAAGAAATCTAAAAAAATGACAGGGTGGCTCTGGATGTCAGGATACTTAAGAGGCATCACTGTATGTTAACTGACTGAGTGAAGGTTACAGGAGACTCAATAAAAGGCATTCAGCCCACTTGAACTTGAACAAAACAACAAATTGCTCATCTCGCATAGAGAGTTTGCTGTTAGAATACAGAGTAGAAGATGCGGAAGGCAGATATTGGTTAAATAATATTACAATTGTGGGCCTCCCATATATGAAAAGCTATGTTGCCACAATCATAAAGAATATATTCTAGAGTACATGAAACGAAGGGCAAACAGGGGAGATTGTTGACATGCCCGGAGAACAGAGGCACTCCTATTACTCACATAATGACAGAGGAGGGGAGATTTGTGCACACTCAATTGGCGATTAACAATGCCTTCAGGGAATATTAAGTTAATTTATATGTGAGGCCCACAGAGGCACTCCCAGAGGACGCGGAGTCCTTCCTGGACAGGCAACCATTAGTCACTTTGGCTCCCAAAGATGTGGGGAGTTTGTCTGGTCCAATTGCTGGCAATGGGATAAGGGTGGCTATTAAAGAACTACCATAACAAAACATGCTGGGATCTGATGGACTCCCCGCAGATTTCTATCAAAGATATGAACCTCTGAGACTGGTTACCCTTTATGTAGGTAAGGTGGAAGAGAGTGAGTTACCTAGGACAAAAAGGGAGGATTTTGTGATATCTTTACCGCAGACTGAGACTTCGGGGAGAGCACTTCCTCCTTTAGGCCCTCTCCATTCTTTACATGAACTTTAAATTATAAGTTATGTCCTGGACAAAAGATTTTACCCACACCTCATCACCTTGAACTCACAGAACAAAACGGGTACATCCCCGCAGGCAGCACTTTCGCTTAAACTTCGGAGACTATATAGGGTGTTGACAGACACAGAGGCTGAAACATACCCAGTTGTGATGGTGGTCTCTATTGACCTTGGAAAGGCCTTTGACACTGTCCAGGGGCAGTATTTGGAAACAGTAATGCAAGGACAGGCCTGGGAATGGGATGGATCTGTTGGATGTGCCTCTTATTCACAAGCTAGACAGCCAGGCTTAAGACTGACTAGGGTATCTCATAGGAATACTGTGTGTTCTGGGGTATGAAGCAGGAGTGGCCCCTGTCTCTGCTTCTATTTGCAATTGAGATTGAACCTTTGACTGCAGTGTGTATGTCGGAAGGCTGGGAAAGGGACATAGCTCTGTAGGAGACCATAGACATTACCTATTGTTATGTTTGAGATGAGAAGACTGATCTGCCACCTATGCTACAATTATTGGTGGAATTCAGAACCGTATTGGGACTTAAAATTTATAAACCTAAAACATGTGTTCTCCCAGTTAGTGAGCATCCATTTCAGGGGGTTTGCAGCTGTTTCAAGGCCTTTTTAGAGCTTCTATTTGCTCAAAAGTGTGTAATTTGGTAGTAAATGTCCCTCAGATGTGTACTAAATACATGAAAATATCAGACTTAAGCGATGTGAAAATTTGGCAGCTTTGAGGAACCAACCGAGTTTTCTGCACATGTGGCAGGGATCTGTATCTGTCTAGGTCGGAGGGCCCTCACAGTTGGTACTGTGAAGAAGCAGCCCATCCACACGGGATGGGCTACCCTTCACACATCAGCGAGATGTTCCACCACTAGAGAGGAGAGATTTGTTTCGCTCTCTGCCCCTTTTTCCTTGCCCCCCAGTAGGCATCTGTGTACAGGGGCTTCATTGCTGTCTGGGCCAGGAGGTACTCAGAGAGGCCAGTTCAACCTCTAAGGCCAGTGCTGCAACCCTCAGCTTGCCAGTGGACAGCCCCACAAGCCCACACATTCTCCCTGGAGCTCAAAAGATGATGGAGGCCTGCTGGCAGTCACAGCAGGAACCATACTGGTTCCGAGCACCAAAACCAGCCCCTGCCCTTCCAGTCCCTGTTGGAGATCCTTGGTGCCCGATAAGACCAATCCGGACCAGAATCTGTCAAGGGCGTCTGGAGTACAAGTAGTTCTTTTTCAATCTTCACTATCTGATAAGGTAGCACTTTTCACACAACCATTCTCTTTAGGTCAGCTATTTCAGCAGGCTTCGACAGTCTGACTTAGGGGCATATTATCAAGGGCCATTTCGCCGCTTATTCGACTTTAAAAGCCAAAAAAGCGGCGAAAATTAGGCGGCGACACTAACATGCATTAGCGCATGTTAGCAACCGTTTTTCAAACGCCTCGCCTTGCATCGCTAATGAGATGCAAAGTAGGCGTACCTTCAGGAAACAACAGGAAAATAATCGCTAACCGCACATCGAGTTAGTTACGAGCCGGCCCAGAACACGCGTAGCGATGAAAAAATCTGCGCGAACCGCGGATATGGCCGAAAAATAACGTCTGCAAAATACTCGACTTAGCCATGTGCATAATGGGAGGTGGATTATAAGGTTACATCCACTTCTCCCTATTTACAACATTTTCTTCAGCACAGTTTTGACATCGCTGGTTTTCATGCGATTTTGATGGAAATTGCCGTATATTGCCGGATTTCACATCACCTGTTGGCAAATCGTTGCAAATACGCCACTAACATGGCGATGTGATCCGGCGATATACAGCGATAATGAAAAACGAGCTAAACGCGTTTTGCGATATTTATCGCTCGTTGTTGATAATATGCCCCATAGTTTGTTCAGGATACATAAGAGAATACTAAAAATAACTTGCTTTTTATAATGCTGCATACTTATTTTTGCATTTCAAACACTGCAGATGATAGTTGTTACTATTACCCAGTTTGTTGGCACTCCTCAGTTTTCCAACATCAGAAGAATGTAAAGATGAGTCGACTTGATTTGAATTTATGGCCTGCTGATCACCACCTATGTCAGCACCAAGCATTTAACTCACTAAACCATTCAACATGATTGTTAGCAATGGAGAAGTGTTCGTCTGTGCTGACCGATTATCCTGAATTTCAAAACAACAATCTTTGAGTTGTAAAATCTTTTAGAGATTTATGAAATGAGATGAGCCAACATCAGAGACTCTAACTCTTCACATCTCCTGATTTTGATTCAAAGAACATATCTTCCATGATCAATGCTATGCAGGTCAGATGGGACAGGCAATGCATTTGGCTGGGATTAACACTTCCAAGTTTGAGGCCCATTCTTTCTGGGTGGTATGGTTTAATGATCCTTTATAGTGGAGGATTTTGCAAAGATATTCGGAATACAGTTGACTGGACTAATTAAAGCACCTTTAATTTCAAACCGATTGTAAATAAAGCTGTGAATATTAATATGCCTTGAACAGGCAAACTGCAGCCCCCATGCCTTGCTGTAAACTACAGATTCATAAAATCACCATTCAACTAATGACACAGAAGTATAGATGTTTTCCTTGCTTTAGTGCTCTCTGTACAATTTCCAAACTTTAGCTTGAGATGTGGATCTGCTGAGTCCTAGCTGTCCATAAATCTCTCTGGAGGTATTGCTAGTGTAACTATCTCACAAGCGAAAGAAGGTGAAAAGGGGGGGAAGTGCTTGAGGATTAAGGGCCATATGTATCATTGAAATTTGCATTCGCAAAGGCCGAAATTCGCAGAATTTCGGCCTTTGCGAATGTGAATTCTCAAAATGATATGTATGAAGGAAATCCCGATGACAAATAAGTTATTGCAAAATTTGCGATTCCTTATTTTGCGATTGCATTTAAGGAATCGCAAAATTTGCGATTCCTTAAATGCAATGTAAGAAGGCAAAAAAAATTGCTAAATGGTCTTAAGGAATCGCAAATTACCACCAACTTCTAATTGGTGGTAAGTTGCGAATTCCTTGACAAATGCACATTTTTGCATTTTACAAAGTGCCATGTGACGCACATACATGCCCTTAGGGCATGTATGTGCACCACATGTGCACCTGTGCTTATTTCAGGGGTGCAACAGGGTATCCTTTGGACACCCCTGCACCCTTGAAATTATTCTCAATTTGCAATTAGCAAATTGCGACTCGCAAATTGAGAGATAATTCCCATTCCTTCCTATGGGCCTCCTGGCCCATTGAAATGAATGGGAAAGTATTCCTTAATTGCGAATTCGCAATTAAGGAATATCAAGAAATCGCTAAACAATTGCATTTTTCATGATACATGCCATTTTGCGATTCTGAAATAGCGATTTCTTAAAAATCGCTATTACAGAATCGCAAAAGGGTTCCTTGATACATATGGCCCTAAGGCACTAACTTTTTCTGAGGTGTTTTGTGGATATAAGGGTTAGACTGAGAGTTTGACGGACAGGATACTCTATCACAAACATGACAGTGTACCCTCTCCCGTCGACAAAGAGAGGCGATGGGGAAGAATTTGGTAGTCTAGCACACATCCTTCCCAAACCGAACAATTAACAATGAAGTAGGTGCTCTTCCGTTGCTTCACCAGCTCTTCACTGAGGTTGGTGGGATTTAAGTGGTCCTACAGGGCATCCTTCATAGGATGTACTGGCTCTCACTCACCAAAGTGACAGCATGCGTCATCATGTAGCTGTTCTCATTGCTGGGTGGGTGGTGCAATACCCAGCGGGCCCCTCGAGGATGCTCGTTGCTGAAGATCTTCTAATCTCAATGTATGGTGTTTACCAAACGTAGGGACGTTGCCCTTTTCTAAGGTGTCGGGGACAGTGGTATATTGGGTGGTGTGTTTAAAATTGACTACAGCAATTTGTTGTCTATTTTATTTACAGAAATTGCTTGTATCAAGGTTAAAAATCATACAAAACCAACAGGGAAGATAATAAACTCTAGATTGTAGTGAAGGTCAACATGTTTCTTGTCTGGAATACTTTGAGGGTCAGCAGAAATCCGTAAGGACCAAAAAGTTTATGTCCTAATCGATACAGGTGATAGTGTTAAACGTGTTGCAAAATTCCCTTTAATGAGTAAAGGAATACATATTTTTTTAAAGAGTAATTCCCACAATGGAGTCGTTTTATGCCCTATCAGGCCTGCTGAAACAAAATACATGACAAAAAACATATAAGCCTATATGATGACAGACACAGTAAAGATCAACACATCATTGATTTAAATGCTGCTTGTGTGCACACTGGTTGCCCCAGCATGCAACTGGTGTAATCACTGCCTAAACTATGGTGGTGGGAAAAACTTGTTCTTATGGAGGGAGAGCATGTTCCTACCCATGTTGAAATTTAAACATGCCCCTTTAGAGTCCCTCGGTGCTACTACTTAAATGCCCAGACAACTTGAAAAAACACGCTAAGTTATCATGGTGCAAAACAAAACAAGCTGCAGTTGATGGGGTGCAGCAGATTATCCCGACATAGGGGCCTATTACGATTGCGGTTTTTCCGCATCCTCCGGGCCGGCGGAAGCCACCGCCGGCCCGGAGGATGCGGAAAAACCGCAGCGGACCCACCAAAGACCCACCACCACATTAGGATGGGTGGTGGGTCCTGGTTTCCGTCCGCAGCTTTTCCGCCGCGGTTGGCTTACAACCTCAGACACCGCCAGCCATATTAGGATGGGCTTTAAAAAATGCTTTTCGCTGCGGGTTTTCCGCCGTGGAAAAGCATGTGGAACTTCACTGCGGGGGCCCGTTGCGGGCCCCCTCGGCGAAGGGGGGGTGGGGCATGCACATGGGGGGTACCTATGGTACCCCCCTGCATTTGTATGCATTTTTACCATTGCGGCAGGTGCAGCTTGAAGCCGCACCCGCCGCAATGGTAAAAATAGAGGATGTGACCGCCGGGGTGGCGGTCACATCCTAATTGGAGAGGAGGGAACTCCGCAGGCCATGCGGAGGTTCCCTCCTCCTCTATGGTCGCGGACGGACTCAAGTCCGTCCGCGATCATAATGGGCCCCATAGTTAGCCATTAGTGCTTACCTTTGTCCTGGAAAAGCGTCGCCATTCGCCTATCTATTTCCAAGGTCTTTCAAACAAAGAGAATGCCCAGTGAAGCGTTTTTTTATAACTCCTTGTTGCCAGGTGCTTGCACTGAGAATGACTTTATACGCTGACGCGACGTGATGTCAGTGCATCACGTCATTCTAAATCCATGCACCCGATGCTTCTCCAGGATCCACTTTGGGAGTATGTTTTTGAAAAAACAAATACTTTGAAAGTCTGGTGAATGACTATCAAAACAGATGGTGGCCATCCACCAAACTATTTGTACTTGACAGGAACTGCCATGATGGTGGTTTCTATCAAGGTACGGAGGTCACTCCTGGACCTCCTGTAATCTTTAAATGTGGCGGATGTTTGTCTTCAGGGTGATGACCCTGATGGACTATACCCTGTCTGCTAAACTCCAGATCCGACCCTAAATCTGAGTTGATAAGAGAAAGATGGAGAGTTCGGTGTGTAAGCAATATTGAGTTGTAACAAAGGCGTCATTTTCTCAGTGGACTTAGAAGCAGAAGGTACAATCACAAGATCAATTTAAGGATCCCCTGGAATGCTCGGAGTTCAGCAGTCAAAACACAGCAGCAGTATGGACAACAACAACAGCAAATAAGCAAAGAGTACAGTGAATACAGAGAAACTAGGTCAGGTAAGATAAGGAAGCTGAGAAGTAGGAAATGATAAAGGTGAGGGGAATGCAAGCTAAGAGGTTGAACTAAACAAGAGTTGAAAGCTATTACATTCACAAATCATTGTGAGGCACTGAAGACTGTGTGGAGTGCAGGTAAATATACGCTGCGATTAATGAACCAGAAGCAAATTCCTGTTCTCGGCAGTTCCCTCCAGTATAGTTTTTCCCAATCTTCATTGCCTAACCTACAGATCCTTCATTCTTTTCCCTTTCTAAGCTTTGTAACTTTCAAATTCAAGACAACAGTGACACACTGATGACTTAACTGTTTAGAATTCCATTGACTTTCATCTTGCAGACAATTGTATCTAAATTCCTATTCTTGGCTGAATTTAAGACTGATCAAGATTGGTTTTCTGGCCTACATGGGTACTTTGAAGATTCAGACTCATAGCTTTGAAGTGTCTCTGAAACTGTATACAGGGATTTTGTTCGGCCTAACTCTGAGATGTAGCAGCATGGTGGATGTTTTATAGTTACACCTATCATCGCTCGTATGGGTGAGAATGAGTTGCACTATGGATGTTGGGGTCACTATTACCCATTAGACTGGTTGGTGATAGACAAAGCTCTTGAGTATCAGTAGTTTAGCTGCACAGTTGTGTTTCGAATCTTCTTCTACATCTAAGCTTCTTTGGTGTTTGCAGACTTTAGCAAATTAGAGGATGCAGAATTAAGCCTCCAGGACTGTGATACAATATAACTTTCCTTTAAAGTTAGCTATATAAATCTGGATTCGAGTATTTGACCCCATCAGGACATGTTAAACTATCCCATGTGATCCAGGTTTCATCTACATTCTGATAACAATTGTGTATTTCTTCAGATGTAATTTCAAAAGGCACAAGATAATTGTGAAATCGATTGGTGCAAGAATTATTGATGTGAACGGTCAAGGGGCATGATTTAGAGTTTGGTGGATGGGTACTCACCAGAAACCTGATGGATATCCCGTCTGCCTTATATAAAATGCATTAGTATAAAATGTACTTGTAATATGGTGGACAGGATAGTAACTCGTCCATCAATTTAATACCCTGCCTGTTACTGAGTAATTTCATTATCCCATTCAAATTGTTACAAACCCATGATTTCATACTCAATGAGGACCTAACAACAGTACACTGGCAGAATGAAAAAAATATGTATTACACCAACAGATAACTCTCAAAAAATCCTTCCACTTCAAGCCCATCTATATAGAAGCAAGTACTCTAATAACCTGGAGAATAGCCAACTACTTCAATATCCTCTTCATCCTCTGGCCTAAAACTTCCTGTTAAAGTTTCTATGCATTTCACACACTTCTATGAAGTCATTAGCAGGACTTCCTAAAATGTCAAAATAGAACTATGTGTACCCAACAATGACCCACACTCATCAACAAAAGCACTCACAGTAATCTCACGCAGATCCCTAACAGAAGAAAAACATTCCATTTACCTCTTTGTAGCAAACATTTTCATTGTTGCCAATAGCTAATTTGCACTAGGATTAATTGTCAGTTTTTGCTAGTGTACTTCTGTTTTCTACAGATATAAAAAAGTTAAGAAAAATCCCTTTCTTATTTATTGAAAAAAATGCCAGGGAACAACATTGAAATCCATACTACATCAATAGGTCACTACACTGATTCTTCTGCATTAAGGTTACCACTAAAGAGGATGTCACTGCATTTATGTAAGTAACATCATTTGCACTTAATTTAATAAAGTATTTTAATGGTTAATATTTTTATTTAAATGAAGAGTTGATATTAGGTATTTCATTTAAACTAATTTATAATAATTTAGGTTATGCTTCGGGTCAATTAGATATTTTAATTCAGTATAAAATAATTACAAATCAGAGTAAAGATTAGGGTTAGCATTTCTACTAAGTTAATGTTATTTTTTTATTTAAATACATTAAAATGATAATAAATCAAGGCAAGTGTTAGGGTTAGGTTAAGGATAATATTTTAATTTAATTTAAATTAATTTAAACTAATCATGGGTTAGTGCTATGTTTAGCAGAAGAGAAAGTTTAATGTTAGTAATTCCTATTTCTAATGTAACCTTTGTAGGGCTAGGTTTACAATTAGTGGAAGAATTAGGGTCATTATAAAATATAATTCAATGTACTTCCATGAAATTATTTTACTTTAATTTAAAAAGGTTTTGTAAATGTAGAGTCAAGAAATAGATCAAAGAAGCTGTAAATCACATGTTAAACTAATATTAACAACATAATTGCTATTGAAGTAATGGCATCAATGTACGAAGGTAGTGGACCTTGAGGTAGTAACATAATTTTGTGGTACATGATAAAAAGGAATGTGGGATAGAAAAAGTAAAACAAATTAAAAACTGGAGGTTTGCTTTATTTTAGTCTAATAATTCAAATTATCAGGCAAAACAGGTACACCACACGCAAACATTGATCTGCTTAGAAATAGCCTTTTGTTGATCTCCTTTGGGAAAGTCCGTTGAGCCATGCAATGGCCATCCTGCAAGTGGACACTGCATTCATTTGTGCAGTTATTCAATCCAAGCTTGGTAAGTCATTTTCCAATATTAAACCTGAGACTGGTGTTTACTGCGGACTGGCAGGATGTTATTCAAGTGCAGCCTGGATGGGGTTATTGTTTCTTGTTGAAGATGCCCGCTGGTAGTTCTTTGGCTGGCTCTGGCAAAACCTGCATTGGCCGGTTCTGAAGTGCTGCTTCCCGCATTTTGTAATAGACATACTCATTTTCATGGAACATGCGCATCTCCATCTCAGTCTGATGACGAATTACCTGAAAATAACAGAGGAACAGATTTAAGGGTTAGGCGACTCAGAATGCAGTGTAAGAATGACAAGAAAACATCACTATAATCAGTAACAGCCTTTGGTCTTTTCTAACTCCTACTCAAGTTTTTGGAAACACCAGCTAGTATGCAAACCTAAATTACAATTCTCATTAGAATCCATGATTAATACAGATGCACTCTACTGTGAAAAAAATAAACTTGGTGAACATTAAGTTACTGCTACCTTGATGACAAAAGTCAGTCTGGGATAAAATCAAATAGGTGAAAAAAAGGAAGAGAAGGACAAAAGGAAAAACAAAGGAAGGAAAAGTGAAACATAGGTGGAAGAGAGGCCATTAAAAACAACTGGAGCTAATTATTTCCAGATAAAAGACTTTCAGTAACTTCTTCTTGTCAACAAAAATGAACATTTGCTCTAAAAACCTTATAAGAAAAAGATTTCATCAGAATGTGCCTACATTCATTTTGTATTTAACATTAAACAGATATACCCTAGAGGATTTGTTCTAGGAGAAAATGGTCACAGTGAGATAAGGTCTGACCTTTCATGAGAGCGGCTGGGAATATGCTTCGAGTAAGGGAGGCCTTGACCATGGTTAGAAGGGTTGAGAGAGCATCTCCAGAAAGAGCATTGATGAAGGATGAGGGTGAATCACCATGTTCATCAGAAGAGGCTTTGAGGGCATTGATTGAGTATGTTGGTGAGATCTACAATAGATTGTGCTTTGAATGATGACCAGTGCTAAAGTCTATGGAAAGGGCCACGTGGGCGTTAGATATAACCTATGCCTGGTGATGTTGATGCTGTGTAGAGCAAACAATTCTATGGCAGTTAAAATAGGAAAATCCAACTTTTTGACTCCTTTTTCATCTTTCCCCAAGATGAATCTGTATGACATTTGGCATGCCAACATGTGCCCACATGTACAATTTTACTGTTACGTTTCATCCAGAGCCGTCACATGGTCACAACGCTATTAGCAAACAAAAAACTGCTTTTCAGTAAGAGAGACCTAACCATAATGACACAGTGGATAGGATTATATATTTCACGTTGCTTTATTTTATTTATTTTAAGTACTTGTATGCCAAGTGGTTTCACATGAACTAAGGAAATCTTTACAATGCCAGTTGGACCGCCACCAACAAGCCATCGGTGGTGGTCCTACCAACAGACAGCCCTTAGGGCAGGCGGTCGGACCTGTGACTATTGGGGACAGACTGCCGCCTCCGAATCGTGATACTGAATAGAGGCGGTGCATGCTCAGTCAGTTCCACAACCATTAAAAAGTAGCCAGAAATTGACTTTGGGGGTTCCAAGCAGGGCTCCAGTCCCCCATGGGCCACCGTAATGTAGCCCTGGGGGCGCATGGAGTACCCCCATGGACATTCATGCACCATGTGCCAGGCACCACATGGTACATAAATGTGCACAAAGTGCTCACTAACACTGCTGCTTGTGCTGCAGCTGTTTTCCAGGGCCGCAGCACAAGCCACAGTGTTATTAAGCACTTTTTTCACCCAACAGCCGGCACATTGTATTTGGGCGCTGACATCTTTTCGGTCAGTCCCCTATCCACGGCAATCCGAACGTCAGCGTAATGAGCCCCAAGGTCTTTTAGTGTGGTGAGCTTGTCTATACAAGACTTTGAAAATGTACTAATTGCTAGTTTGTCTTGGAAAGGGAACATTTTCCTTTTTTCCCAAGTGTAGCTTTATCTACATGTTTCGAATTTGTAGAGGCAGAGAATTCCACATGGAAGGGATAACGCATGATCTTCCAGCAGCCCGAGCCTTCCTCAGTAGGGATCTTTTAAAGAAAGTCACATGATGATCTCAAAGGAATATAATTTGGTGTTTTTATAGCACTTATTTTTTTACTCTATAGCACTTTCTTTACAAAATCTATGCAATGTGGAAATTGAACCCAGTGCAAGGAATGCATGGCTGGAGATAAACGTTTAAGTCTAGCCAAAATGTAGAATTCCTGTTACGAAACCTTTCCAACTCTAAAATAGGATTTTAAGAATGGGCAAGGCACATCCAGTGAAGTAATAAAGTCATGAAAAGACCAATGTCACCACAAACATATTCCTCTTCCTCTGGAGGTAAGTCAAATATAGAAAAAGCTTCCACAGCGACTATAAACATACAAGTAGCAAGACAAAGATTGTACTTTCCGTAATATCATCTGCTATTAGGTAATATAATTTTTTCATGTCATGCAATATTTATTGTATGCTTGTTTGTCGATTTTCCCCATGCATTGCACAATCTAGTAATTTTTTTATCATTCCTTTATGCCTTGTTGGAAGGCAGGGTTTGCTGGATTCACTGGAGGATGCACGGTCAGTAGGGCATACCCCTTAAGCACACTTGCCCAGACGCTCACACAACTGTACACATCGGAAACACACTACACCAGTTATTAGCTATATACATTCAGGAAACCACAATACAACCATATTGACCAACCTCCAGATCTTTAGTAATGGGGTGCGTGGGTCCATGGGTGACCAGGAGAATCGCATATGCTTTACATATCATTCCATGTCCTACATCAATGACACCAGCATGCCAGTGAGTCACTCCTGCCCGCATCAGTGCCATCCCTAACTGGGCATTGTTTGGATGATAGATTTTCCTAAAGAAAGACAGAAATTTGAATGATTAATTTCCAGGACTGTTTTTCTGGACTTTCAACAATACTGTCTTAATGTATCAATAAACATAACATACTCTATTCTTTAGTAAGTGACTACAGCAGGTAGCAAAACTGCATGAAAAGACAAGCAATAAGAATTTAATGAAAACAATACTATAAAGATTATTAGGTTTACTAAGCTTCTTGAACATACGTCTCAGGATTTCCGAATAATCTGTGTCATCCCAATTCTTAGAAATCGCAGAGAAAGAATCAATCATGAGTTCCTTCCCACCTTCTTTGACACGGTCTTTCTGTCAATTGTTATGAACACTGACTCATAGTTCATATATATGCCAGTTTCTAGGACAATCTTAATATGAACAGGGTTTTCCTGTTTTTGGTCTAGTATGGGAACATCAACTGTTCTGGTCTAGCTTCAGCTCAAATAAGCAAGTGAAACAAGAATCCCTGCTCAGCAGAAAAACAAACAGACCTGCCGGGTCACAGTAATGGCCTTGATAAATGGATATCGATTCAGAGAAAGCAAGAAGTCTAAACATCTAATGTTACGCTGTGTGGATACGGCTCGATGAGTGATATCACTCCCATTCCATCCACACCTCTTCTCACAATCTCCATCAACTATCATGGCAGCAGGGTCCAAAGTTATTAAAATAGTATGCTTCAGGTGGGGATGATCAAATAGGTGCTGGAAATTGGGAGACTCCAGGGGATATCCAAGAGACAAAAGACTGAGTTGGAGTGGGAGGGAAACAGGTAGAAATCAAGGAATTTCTGGAGACGTGGAATAAACACACTATGAACACTGGCCTGGTACAAAAGTGAAGAAAAGGGGAAGGACTAGCATTACAGAGACACTGGGAGGTTGGATGTAAAAATATCCTGTACAGAAATATGATGTGACATAAATATTGTGTCCTAAATATATCTTACAAAAATATTGGCTAACAATGTTGAGTTTCTTTTATTATCTCCAATAAGGCAAAATATGTGTAGAGGTTACATGATATTTATGTCAAGCAGTATTCTGTGCTTTAGAAATCCTTGTTTGACAGAATGATTGATTTGTTACTCAAGGCTCACAGTTTATAAAAGGCATGAACAAATGGCCCATTCTGATCCTTACATCCTTACAAACACCCTTTAACAGCTATAACTCTTCATTTTTATCCATGCAGATTCAGAGCAGGGGGTAGGGAACCTCCCACATAAGCAGCTTAGGCAGGAGCAGCCACAGAGTGTCATAGGTTAGTGAACTAGGTCTTACTAAACATTAGTTGTTTATGGGTCGTCTCTGTCTGCAGATCTGTCCACAAAGTGCTCATGGATTATACTGTTAGGCAATAAATGACAAAGGATAGGGGTAGACATGCCCAGCAAAACAAAGATAGAAAGAAAAAGGGTGACATCATAAAAATATGGGGGAAACACAGAGGAACAAAAACAACTGTAAGCATGAGAGAAAGGTAAAAAAGAAAAATTCACGATGAAAGACAAAAGATGGGCAAATAGAAGGAAGTAAAAATGGAGGAAGAAAGGAAGGATAAAAGGATGTGAAGGTAAAAGGAACAAGCATTAGAAATGCAATCGGGCTCGGATTTATTTGAGTTTGAGCTAATGGCATTGTAAATGGCAATGTATTGTTGCTATGTGTTATGGAGTGTGTTCATGTGGTGTGTACTGCCAGTTATCTCCTTGTGAGTGTGAGAATATTGCACCGTTACTGCCTGTGATGTCCTTCTTGTGAGTGTGAGAAGCTTGCACCTCTGCTGCCTGTGGTCTCCTTGTGAGTGTAAGAAGCTTGCACTGCTGCTGCCTGTGATGTCCTTCTTGTGAGTGTAAGAAGCTTGCACTGCTGCTGCCTGTGATGTCGTTCTTGTGAGTGTGAGAAGTTTGCACCGCTGCTGCTTGTGATGTCCTTCTTGTGAGTGGGAAAGGCTTGCGCCTCAGCTGCCTGTGGTATCCTTGTGAGTGTAAGAAGCTTGCACAGCTGCTGCCTGTAATGTCCTTCGTGTGAGTGTGAGAAGCTTGCACCGCTGCTGCCTGGGAGTATGAGAAGATTGCATTGTGCATCTCTGTGCTGTGCCTGTTCTTTGTAAGGGACTCTTGCTCTGTTGCTGCTGCTGCCTTGGCACCGGACCTGCTGTGAGTGTGTAAGGGCAGCTTGCACCACTGCTGCTTGTGATGTCGTTCTTGCGAGTGTGAGAAGCTTGCACCTCTGCTGCCTGTCGTCTCCTTGTGAGTGTAAGAAGCTTGCACTGCTGCTGGCTGTGATGTCGTTCTTGTGAGTGTGAGAAGCTTGCACCGCTGCTGCTTGTGATGTCCTTCTTGTGAGTGGGAGAAGCTTGCACCTCAGCTGCCTGTGGTCTCCTTGTGAGTGTAAGAAGCTTGCACAGCTGCTGCCTGTGATTTCCTTCTTGTGAGTGTGAGAAGCTTGCACCGCTGCTGCCTGTGGTCTCCTTGTGAGTGTAAGAAGCTTGCACTGCTGCTGCCTGTGATGTCGTTCTTGTGAGTGTGAGAAGCTTGCACCGCTGCTGTTTGTGATGTCCTTCTAGTGAGTGTGAGAAGCTTGCACCGCTGCTGTTTGTGATGTCCTTCTTGTGAGTGGGAGAAGCTTGCAACTCAGCTGCCTGTGGTCTCCTTGTGAGTGTAAGAAGCTTGCACAGCTGCTGCCTGTGATGTCCTACTCACTACTCTACTCTACTCAATACTCACTACTCTGCACTCACTACTCACTACTCTACTCTACTCACTACTCTACTCACTACTCACTACTCTACTCACTACTCACTATTACACTCACTACTCACTACTCTACTCACTACTCTACTCACTACTCACTACTCTGCACTCACTACTCTACTCACTACTCTACTCACTACTCTGCACTCACTACTCTGCACTCACTACTCTACACTCACTACTCACTACTCTACTCACTACTCACTACTCTGCACTCACTACTCTGTCTGGGTTAAGGGAGACCCTCGAGGCCCTGGTGTCACTGCACCTGCTGCACCCTCACAGCCACTGGTAGTAAAATACAGGACTGTCTGGGTTAAGGGAGACCCTCGAGGCCCCGGTGTCACTGCACCTGCTGCACCCCTGGACACCCCTGGACACCCACAGCCACTGGTAGTAAAATACAGCACTGTCGGGGTTAAGGGAGACCCTCGAGGCCCCGGTGTCACTGCACCTGCTGCACCCTCACAGCCACTGGTAGTAAAATACAGCACTGTCTAAATTAAGTGAGACCCTTGAGGCCCCGGTGTCACTGCACCTGCTGCACCCCTGGACTTCCACCGCCACTCGTAGTAAAATACAGCACTGTCTGGGTTAAGGGAGACCCTCGAGGCCCCGGTGTCACTGCACCTGCTGCACCCCTGGACACCCACAGCCACTGGTAGTATGCTGTTCTGTGTTATGTGGTACTGGTATGTTGTGCTTTGTTATGTCACACACCCAGCGCACACTGTCCAGGGGTAGAGTGACACACCCAACATACACTGTCCAGGGGTAGAGTGACATACCCAGCGCACACTGTCCAGGGGTAGAGAGACACACCCAGCGCACACTGTCCAGGGGTAGAGAGACACACCCGGCGCACACTGTCTAGGGGTAGAAAGAGAAGCCTGCACGGATGTCCGGACCTACAGGCAAAATATAATATCGCTGTTTGAGCTCTCCATTTTCACTAAAGAATAAAGGATGTTTCAGGACCTCTTCTTGATCTTTGGTGCCACCTAGAGGTGTGGCTGTAGAGCTGCAGCCTCACCTCACCTCATGGAAGTGCTGCACGTCTAGGGCAGTGGCCTCAAACTTTTGAATGAGGCGCCCCCCAAAAGTGTAAATAAAAAAATCATTTAGGGCCCCGCAGATTTTGTTACAATTATTCTATTAAATTGTCAGTGTTTAATAATCATTGCATTTAAGTTCTGTTACCCCTTTTAAAAATGCAATCAGATACATGATTTCCAAACATGCTGTTCTGGTCAGGCCGGCCTTGCTGACGCGTTGAGGCATCCACAGGGTGATTATCAGAAATGGCAGGGGGTGGAGGTGAGAAAGATCACTCATAGCGCACATCAGGAAAGAGTAAGATCGCCCAAGATCACTCATAGCGCCCATACGGAAAGAGGGAGATTGTATTGTAATTGTATTTATATAGCGGTTATTACCGCCGACGAGGCGTCGTAGCGCTACAACATAGCGCACATCGGGAAAGAGAGGTGCAATAAGTGAGTGCATAGTGCTCACTGCTGTAGGGGCCTAAAGAGGGCATGTTGGCGCTATGTGAAAGGCATCGAGGCGCGAGGTTCATGCTGCAGCGCGGACCCCTCTCACCTTGTCTGGGTTCCTCGCCGGTGGTGGTCGCACACCCAGCCGCAGGCCCCTCTCTTCCACAGACCCCCTGTCTGTCTGTCTGTCTGTCCCACTCCAGCCCCAGACTAGCAGGCCGCCCCCGCAGCAATGCCCCTTTAAACTGCTGAACTCTGCACACATGCTCCCTGGGGGCCCCCAGCCGGCAGGGCGGGGGCAGAGCGACACATGTGGGCAACACACCCCCCTCTGCCCAACACAGGGCCCATTGACCGCAGCGCAGGCGGCAGGGTTAAAAATACCCGGGGTGGACAATGGCTGGACAGCTGCGACCCCCCCAGAGCCGGCCTGTCCCTGGGAAAGCGAGAGCCAGGACCTCCCCTCCTCCTCAAGGAAAGGGAAGGTGGTGCCAGCAGCAGCGCCCCAGGGCACAGCATCGGCCGTCCAGGCCCGGGGGTCCTCTCACTGACACTTGCATTGGACGGACGAAGACTACAACTCCCACAATGCAGCGCGAATGCAAGCCTGGGGACAGGGCGTCGGCTGGCATGGACCCCTAGGGTGGCGCGGTCCGCGTCCTCACCAGAAAGGTCTCCCCTGACAGAGAATCTCAGCCCTGGCAGCCATGCATTGCACGTGGCTCTTTGGGGCTGTCTTCAACCTTCATCCTACGGGTACCCGGGTTCAGGGCATCGGAATGGGTTTCTCTGTAGCCCTGATCACATGTGGCATACGGAATCCACTCGGATCGTCCACATACGGAGATAATATATACACGTCACCAGTGCTTAATTTGCAAATAAGAAATGTGTCAGGGCTCTGGTCAGGAGGCCACTGCTGCTTGCATGACACTGTGCCCCTGTCAGTGCTGCCAAAGATAGTAACAACGCAAAAAGACTGCGGAGATGCAAGGTGCAATCTGTGGATACGCGGAGAGGAGGCCAGAAAGACGCAGGAATTGGAGCAGGGGATTAATGAGAAGGCTAGAAGGTCGGGGTGGATGGGTAAAGTCCGCGCTATATACAAATGCATAAATAAATAAACGCTGCAAAAAGTACACCACGCAATGCTAAACAGTCAGCACACCATCGCTTATTCTTACAGACTGTCACGCAGAGGCAGAAAAAAGACACCCCGTAGCAACTTAAAACAAGAACTACAGTGTGGACGAGCATGTATGAGTCATCTTCTGTGAGCCTCGCCTGCTGCCTCTCGTCATTTAACATTGAACGCGCTCACCGCTGTGAACGCGTTCGCATCATCTGGCTTGCATTACACGGGCACTCTGACAGCTCGTAATTAAGATTAATCACTCTGCCATGCTCGCTCTCGCACACAAAATGCCACATCGGGCACGCGTACATTACTTACAGCCTATCACTTCAAGGCTACTACATACACAGCACAGGGAAGACGAATCACTGACCAGATGCCAGAAAACGCTAAGGAATGTCTGGAATTTCTCTCTCCAAGGCCCTCTTCTTCTTTTTTTTCTCCTTTAACATTAGTTCTCTAACTCCTCCCCCAGGGGGAGGAGTCCGAGCCCTAAAAAGGTGAATGCTAGGATGGAAGGGTAAAAAGATGGATAGGTGGAAGGGTGAGAGGATGTATGAAAGAGTGGAATGATCAATAGATTATACAGTGAATGTGTGGAAGAACGAAGAATGGAAAGATGGATACATGTGAAAGGATGGATGGGTTAAAGTATTGATAGATGGATATGTGGCCATATTGGTGGGTGCTTGTGTGATAGGATGGTTGTATATATATAGATTGATAGAGGATTAAAGGGTGAGACAGTTCTCCTAAGGGTACGCTTCCTTCATGTGCCCAATGTCCAATGTGAGTAGAAGTATAGTTCAAGCGGGGGATATTTTAAATTTCTGACTATTCCCTTGAGTCAGAGTAATGCAATAACACGCAAACAGACATGGTAATTCCATATCACTGCACAGACTCTCTATTACTATTGCAAACCTTTCCCACTATATTTGCACAAATAGTTAAATCTGGGGAATCTTATTCTTACACTCAGATCACCAGTGGCGGCTGGTGACATTTGAAATTGGTGAGGGGTAAAATTGGCGGTGGAGAAAACATACAGGAACATCACACAGTACCATACAACGAATAGAAACCAACCCCACATCAAAACTAATGCAGTGCGCTATGTGAAAGTGAACTCAGCATGTTCATAAAGTGATCACATATTTTAGAAAATGTTCATTTCGTGAAACCATCATGCAGTGTTAGAGGCTTAGCTTATGAGTAGCTTCAAATAGAATCAAAACTCAAAACAGGTATTACAGCAAATTTTGCCTGCAGCGGGCACCAATGCATTGTATATTCCATACCTTGCAAATACATATACAGGTTAAATTTACGCGGTGAAAACTGCCCAGGTCTGAAAATGTGGGATAATTTTTTTTTCAGCTGAAACACACTAATGAGGGCCACTTTCATTTTAATGCCCAGATGTATTTGCTGTGCTAGTCCGACCCTGACTGTACAACGTATTCCGAGTGAATTTATCAATAAATAACACGACTCAACCCCCAGTGGCTCCAATTGCCCTGTTGGTCCAGTGTCACTCCGAACTGAGGGAGTTCTTGCCGGGTCGGAGGTGCACTCACACGGATCTGTCTACATAACGTGCTCGCCGTGCAAACCGTAGCAGCCCTCTCAATTGACTCCAGTGACGCCATTTAAACTTATTTTAATTAATGTTTAACCTATCACAGATACTGTTTTTAACACTCCGTCGATCGTCAGCCCCTCCTTATCCTCTCACTCCCAAATATACAATTGGCACCAGCATGACTGAGCTAAACTGTGTGGATCAGGCGTGTGACGAAGGTGCTGGTGCTGACAAGTTTGTGTCTAGTCAGAGGTCAGTCACTTCTCTGATGTCCCTACTTGTTCGGTGTGCAGGGGAACGTGAATTAACGAGACACGCGTTTGTGCCTGCTTACTGGCGCTATGACTATGAGAGATGGAAACAAACATACAAACTACTGCCACAAACGGATGAGAGAAACTCGCACTTTATTTACTCTGAACTTTTATACAGAATGCAAAGCATGACTGTATTTTCGGCTGAATTGGGTTAAATGTTACAACTCATTTACACACAGTCACAGAGGCCCTTATTTAAGGCAACCCAAGGAACGTGCCAACAATGTACAGTCTTCAGAGTTTATTCGATGTTATATTGTTTTAATTTTTAATTATTATGTATGCACATGCACGGCACTCACCACATGGGAAGGAAGTCGGAACGGGAAACCAAGAATCAGGAGTGAGCACTCTCACTGCGCAGGACCATCTCTTCCCAGAGCAAGGGCAGGTGGCACGGCGACATCGCAGTCCCACCTGCCCCATCACAGTCAGGCACGGGTTGCCAAGCGCAGCCGCAAGAAGAGCACAGAGCATCCATAGAAGCACCGAGCACCTGCACGCCACTGCCAACGTACCCGAGCCGGCGCACAAGGAGGCATGCATGAGCTGAGCATCCCGGGCGACAGGGTAAAGGAGTCCCAGCACGTGGCGCAACACAAACCACCTCAACCCCCAGACTAGAGAGCTTCTTCTTCACCCCTCTGAAACCCGCCTCCTTAACGAAATCCCCCCTCACTCCGAAGCCGGCAGAGACAGGCAACATTTAAATACTTAAGTATAATTTACATGCGATATGCGATAATAATACATATTCATAATAAAATATTATATAAAACGTACCTTGGCTTCCCGCGCTGACTCCCGAGACTGCAGACTTCCGACTCCCGCTGTCCTGGATTTTGAATGCGTCTGACGTGGTCTGGGCTCTCGTCAACAGGAAGGCTGCAGGCAGCCTCCCTCCCCTCCACCGCAGCCAGCGCTGATTGGTTCGGCCAGCTGCCCCAACAGCGTCATTTCCCTCAGTCTGTATGCTGCAGAGAACGGAGA
Source organism: Lissotriton helveticus (assembly GCF_964261635.1). Taxonomy (NCBI): domain Eukaryota; kingdom Metazoa; phylum Chordata; class Amphibia; order Caudata; family Salamandridae; genus Lissotriton; species Lissotriton helveticus. The sequence goes on along the minus strand of NC_136060.1, from coordinate 421,692,353 downwards.
GTGGGAGGTGGCAGGGGGGAGCGGCTTGCCCACTGTTGCTAATACTGTCTGTTTGGACAGCCTCTCAGGCTGTCCAAACAGTCAGTATTAACAACAGTGGGCAAGCCACTCCCTCAAGCCACTCCCCCCTGCCCTGAGGCTCGAGTAACTCTAAACCAGGAAGGAAGTTCTGCTTTCTCGCCGTGCGAGAAGGCAGAAACAAATGGTAGTTTTAAATAACTACCATTTGTTTCTGCCTTCTCGCACGGCGAGAAAGCAGGGGGGGCGGCGCCCAAACGCCCCCATGGAGGAATCGCCACTGCAGATCACATCATACCTGAAGGAGCTCCACTGGCTCCCCATTCACAAACTAGTACAATTCAAACTCATCACCCACACTTTCAAGGCACTACATAACACTGGCCCAGCATGCCTCGACAATCACAACTGCTTTCACAAACCTTCTAGTCACAGCTTATCAGTGCCAGGATACCCTCCTGGGTGATAGTGTGCTCTACAAATCTGCATATGATAACATAACACTATTTACGCATCAGGTTATTACCTCTTGATTTAGCATGGAACATAAGTGAGTTCTTAAACTGACAATCTTTCCCCCTTTCTGGTGCATTTAAAAAAATGACATAAATGAAAAGTGCAAGACTGTGCAAATAAAAGAGTTTGGACTTACATGTAACCTTCAACCATTCGCTTTGCATACTCGGCGGCTGTTTCAAAGTTCTGCAGGTAGGCCATCACTTCGGATGCAATGCTCAAAATCCTTAGCAAGTAAATGTTGGTCTCAGCCAGCACAGGTTCCTGTTTCTTAAGGCATTCACGACAAAGCTTCACCACCTGTGTTTCCAAAATGAAACAAATAAAACACGAGACAATAACAAAATAAGTTTGAGTCTGTCTCTGTTTCATAGTATGTCATCATACACAGACACTGAAGCAATATTTCCCATGTGTTATGGACAGCTAGGTAGATAATGATTAGTTGCCTTTTGAGAAGATCGCTATTGTAACAACATCCAACCCACGATGGCAACAATAAGAATTTTTTTCTACTGTTGATAGTAGGAGACAGCACCACGCATTTTCAGTTATGGATTCCTAGCAAGGGGAGAAGGGACCAGTGGTCAAAGAACTGCTCTCTAAATTGGCCTTGGAGAAAGCAGATACTCAAGGGATTTCCAAAAAATTGATTCCCTAGATGCTCTACCTTCCTCCCAAAAAGCCTAAAAAATGGTGCCCCGGTAATAAGGAACTTCACGGAAAGCTTTGAGAGAAGACTTCTCCACCTTAACTGGGGCACTCAAACATGAACTTCAAGAACTGAAACAAAGATTTGACTGTCTGAGGCAATGGATGTATTCTCTGATGAAATCCAACAATAACCACCCTGAAGTACAACATTTCTTGAAAGAACAAAATGTTAGCCTCCACTGCAATGGGGAAGATTTAGAGAGCCGACCCAGAAGCAATAACATCAGAATATGAACAGTGACTCAGGGAGTTGAAGGGAACAAAATTGTTCTGAACTCCGCTGAAGTCAGTGTTTCAACCAGGGAGGGAGAGGACATGAACGTGGGCAAGACTCATCATACTGAAGCTATTGCTTCTCAGTCCAACAAAGCTCCTGACATCCTGTCATGAATGCACCACTTACAACAGAAAGAATAGTGAAAGTAAAAAAAACAAGCATTTGCAATGCAATAGATCTCACATTTACGCGAGTTTAAGCTATTGGCACTGTAATGAAATGCTTTTTATTTATGTTTTAAAAACCTTTTAAAAACCAAAACATTAATAAAAGACATTGTCATTTACAATGCCAATACCTCAAACTCGCGTAAATACGAGACCTACTGCATTGCAAATGGTAGGCATCACAGACAACGGGAGGGGGGGGAGAAGGTACGGCCAACGGGAGGGAGGGCGGGGGTATTAGAAGGACAACTGGAGGGAAGGCAGGGGTTGTTAAAGAAGGCATGACAACGGGAGGGGGTAAAGAAGGTAAAGACAACAGGAGGGAGGACAGGGTTGAAGAAGGCAGAAAAGCAAGTCATGCCTGCTGTAAGAGAAACTGGATAAAGGAAATAGTGCTTAAAGACTAAATAACAGGTACCATGTAACAACCAAATTAAAAGGGCCAGTCGCCATGGGAGGTGACAAATGAAGACGAGGCAGTTCTAAGGAGGGACTAACAAGCCTAATTACGAATCAGAAGGCAGCATTTTGGAAGGACAATGACACAAGCCAATGGCAAAGATGGGGGGAGAGAGGGCAGGGCTTCTATTCCCTACTCCACCACAACAAGTCTTGCAGAGCAGCGCATGTGCGCTGACTCTAGGCTCGACCTAAAAGGGGGTATCCCCCTTGAGTGTCCATCCATCCTTCTGTTCCAGGATGTCTTGATTTTGACCCTGCAGAAAAAATGTGGGGTTTGATAAGTGTCCTACAAATATGACCACACCTTCCACCTAATGGTCAAATGGCAAGACCAGATATATCAGAAGGAATACATCACTGAAACAAAACAGATCCTTGACTTGGTTACCAAAGACACAAGAAAGAGAATTGTCTCCTGACTCCTAATCACAGAAATGCCAAAGGGACCCAGAGCGAGAGAAATGGAGAAAGGCCTCGAAAACAAAAGAGTAAGAAGCTGATCACAGCAGACATCAATAGAGAGCTGAAGGAGACCACTGATCAGCTTTGAGTGGCTGACATCTATCTGCGGAGGAACCATGGTCCCCTGAAGAGAGCAGCCACTGATTACAGAGGCCCAACTGATGGGTGTCTACATCTTCCCTGTTCCTTCGACGGGTCAAAATAAAGTAAGGTGGTTTGGAAGCGTGGAGCGGGATAATGGGGCCGAAAATAAACTGTTGCTTGTTCTGGGGCCTTTCTGGTAAGCTGAAAGTTATTAAGATGTTGATAAAGGTTACTGTTGTTTTGTTTTAGAGGCAGGGTTTGGGGGCATGGTAAGGAGGTACTGCTGAAATACTTCTGTACCCCCCCACGCAACAAAATCTATGGGTGAACCAGGAGGCCCACAGGTGAGTGCAAAAGATGCAAAGCCAATGCTTAGACTTGACAATGGAGCTTACAGCCAAACGTATCCGTGTTTTACCAAGATAGCCTCCTTAAATGCAGCCCTTTCCTACTTGATACTTAGCCTTTATATGCAGAACAAAAAAGACGGCACTCCACTTATTCCCAAAACTATATTTTTCCTAAGTGTTGTGGACAACAGCAGTGGTAAGGGTACTGATAAGCCCACAATTCCCATCATTAAAACATGTAAGGAAGGCCACTGATTAGATTGGAAGTGGAACAGTCACCCTCTCCTGTGGGACCCATTTGCACCCCCAATCAGCAGGCAATCCAAGAGTTAACAGATGTCACATTGAGACCACTAATTATTGAGGGTCATTTCATTCTAGTCATACACCACAGCAAGAAAGAGAGACAGGAAAAATGACAATATATCGATCGAATGGAAGTAATGGCTGGAAGACTTAGGCCTGATCATGCATGCATCATAGGCCCCCCTGAGAACTGACTATTCACGTGACTTTGCAGTACACCCGCATAGACATCTCATGAGTAGAAAAAGATGAATATGCATGTTAAAATTGCAGTTCAAGTCCTTCAAGGACTACCTGGTCGCAGTCTAATAACTGGAATATACTATTGGCTTGTATAGGGGAATGAAGGGCAACATGAACTGAAAACGAAGGGGCAGATTTATGTTTCCTGGCGCATCCCTGCAAATCAGCAGGGATGCGCCAAGAAACGTACGACACGCAATGCCATTGTTGCGCCACCACGGATGCGCCGCATTTACAATGCGATGCACCATGGCGCAAGGATAGGCAGATGTGTGTCGCATCTGCCGGCGTAAGGTTGGCGCAGTGCTGGAGTTGTGTCGCGGGTGTGACACAACTCCAGCCCTTTGCCAACCCGGCCTATCTTCCATATGGTGCATCACACCTAATGCATGCTTCAAGCAGGCGCAAGGTTTTGACACAGCTGGGTCGGAAAAGTGACTGAGTGAAATCTCGTAGATTTCACTCAGGCACTTTTCCGAGGCGTTCCTGTGCCGGAACGCCCACCCTGCGCCGGAACGCCCACATGAAACCTGATGCAGGTTTCATGAGGCGCAGGGCTTTACAACGTGACGCATCTCCCTAGATGCGTCACATTGTAAATCCCCTGCAGCATGGCGCTCACTTTATGCCACCGCTGCGTCACAGAAGTGACGCAAAAGCATCGAAAAAGTGACACACAAGGCTTGTAAAGCTGCCCCTAAATGATTAGTGGTGCTTGGAACAACTAGGAGCCAGATTAAAGAATACTTAGCTAATAATGACACAGGTGAGGTTGGAAAGAGTCTATTTTGGAAGACGCTAGAAGTATCTCATTTTAAGGCGATGAGAGAAGCCCTGTTAGCAAAACTGACACAAGAACTGCAGGAGATAGAAGGCCCCCACTGTGCCACACCCTCTAAGATGCTGTGGTGTAAGCTAATGCCTCATAACCTGCATGCAGTTCGGGCCTCTGAATAATGAGAAGGTGAAAGATGAGATAGACGTATCCCATAGAGCAGAAGATGAGAAATTACAGTGCCTTCAGTCCTCTTACCAAACACTTCACACAGCAGAGACCGCAGGCACACATTTCAGAAGACTATATTTAGATTCCAATTCAATTCAATTCAATTCAATTTAAAGCTTTATTCGACATTTGTCATAAAAGCATCCATCCTAACCATATACAATAAATACTAAAGCTAAAAAGTGACTTTTAAAATACATATTAAACAAATGACAGTCGAATATTTCAAGCCCATAAAAATTCATAGTTGGTATGTTTCCATTAGAAAATTCAAAATAGAGAGGCATATAAAACCTATCAATCAGATTACATTATATAGCGTTTAACAATAAAGCACGAGTACGAATTAACCAGGCCCACGCAAGAAATTTTGCCACAGCGATCACAAATTTTGGGGAGCAATCAGATTCTAATATTCTCAATGCTGTCAATTGGCTGCGGGTTCCAATATTTAGACAGATTGGTTTTAACCATTTACGCCTTGGCCTTGCATATAAGGGGCAACAAAATAGTAGATGGGAAATGTGCTCAATTGGATCTTTGCAATGATAGCAATGTTCATCCCATGTCGGGGACCAATGTTTCTTGAAAGCATTTACAGGCAGTGTGCCCACACGAAATTGAAAATATAGTTTCCGGTCATAAGGGCATTCAATTATATCCCAATAAAGTTCACACAATGGGAGCATTTTCATATTCAAAAAACGAGATGACAAATTCGATGCAGAGCTTTTACAATACATTGATGAATAGATCATCTCCCAATACAATTCTTTCAGTTTTGTTTTTGAAGGGAAACAAGTTGCATCTGTGTTGCCCCATAAATGGTCCAGTTTTAATTTTGCAAGAAGGCCCGCAGTTCTTTTAACCAACCAATACAATGAAAGCGATCACTCTCTTCAACGTCTGACAAAGCATTAACATAGTGACTTAGCTCTGGGGTCCCCATCAGGCGCCTCCAATACAGCAGTGGACGTAGCCGAGCTATGTCCTCGATGTTATTCCTACCAAGGTCTAAATTTAGTGGAATTGTGGGTGTGCTTTGTGGGGCCATTACAAGTCCTCGTAAAAAAATTATTTTCCGCCCGCCCAAATCTCCCAAATTTGAAAAACCCCAAAGTTCGGAACCATATAAACAGGCGCTCAATACTTTCATTTTATAAATTTCAAGGGCACAGTTTATAGGTTTTGTCAGCGAGGTTCTATGTTTAAGGGCGACTACGCCTGCAAGCTGACTAAACTTTAATATTGCCGTGTTGATGTGCGATTTCCATTTCATGTCACCCTGCATGATAATTCCTAGATAGGAAAAGGCATCAACTTTCTCAAGTGCAGTACCCTTATACGTTATTGTACCTTTAAACGTGTACCGGTGGTTGAGGCACATGAATTTGGTCTTGGCGGTGTTTAATTCAAGACCCCGACTGTCACAAAATTCACCAAAGGCATCAACCACTTTTTGTAATCCACTCGGTGTACGTGAAAGTAGAAGGGTGTCGTCCGCAAACATTAGGACGGGGACACGTAAGCCTGCTATGGTTGGGGCATCACTTGGGAATTTATTCAAATGATCAACTATGCCATTTATATAGATTGAGAATAAGGTTGGCGCCAGAACGCACCCTTGCCTCACCCCTCGCTCCACCGGAAAGGACTCAGTCACTTCTCCCTGTTTGCCCCATCTAATTTTAGCAAAATTATTTTCATGGAGACGCACAACGAGAGTGAGGAGTTCTTGACTTAATCCTAAATCAGCCATAGTCTGCCACAGGTTTTCTCTCGGGACCAGGTCAAAAGCAGCTTTTAAATCCACAAAAACCGCATACAATGTGCCTTTTTTTAATGTGACGTTTCTCCAATAGATGGCTAGAAAGTAAAAAACCTGATCAACACTACTTGTCAGGGGACGAAACCCTGCTTGATATGGAGATAGTATGTTTTTTTCGTCAATCCATTGTTGCAGTTTATTCTGGACTAAGCGCCCCATAAGTTTCTGTGCCGTGTCAATCAGACTAATAGGTCTATAGTTTTTTGCCTGGGTTTTGTCACCTTTTTTAAATATAGGGATGATTTCCACTCCCTTCCATGAAGCGGGCACATCCCCTCCCATAGCCACTGCATTGGCCAGTCACATAAAATAGGTACACCAAGACTTCCGGTCAGATAAAAACACATCTGCCGGGATTCCATCCATCCCCGGTGCTTTTCCCCCTGCTATACAATCCAGAGCCATGCTGACATCTTTTTCATTAAATATTTGATGGTTAAAAAAGGCAATTGTAATGGGTTACGGGCATACTGTGGTTGAAAAAACTCAATCCATGAATTTTTTGCAACATGGTTTTGTGGTTGAGCGGCTATACCTCCCCTATCCCATTTTACTGTGGCCCAGAATAACTTGGAATCTTTGGCTGCACAGGCCTGCTTGAGCTCTTGCCAACAGTTCTCATCCCATCGTTTCATCGCCTGTTTTTGAGTCAATCTATAGCTGTCCCTCGCCTTCCTAACAGCTACGGCATTCCCTGTTCTTAGTTCAATACTTAACTTATGGTGTGCCTGTCTACAACTCTTGTCATACCATCCCTGTCTTGACTGTTCTTTTTTTACTCTGTTTACACCTACAATTTTGATGAAGAAGGTTTGAAGTTTACAAAAGAGGTTTTTATGCGCCTCCATCATGTGGTTCTGAAAAGTTGGACTCCCACAGTGGCGCTTGATATTATTTATCTCCTCTTTGACAACTATTTTAAGATCCTCTATTTTTGCTTCATCTTCTATCAGCGTTTTCCATTTCAAGTTGCGCTGATTATTTGAGCACACAACGTCCAGCGTCACCCACTCATTTTTATTAAGATGTTCGACTGACTTAGTGTAAGAATAGAAGGTCATACACAGGGGGTTATGGTCGCTTTCCAATCTTACTTTTACAACCATATCTACCACTTTGCTCCAGGCCCTTACATCTACTAAAAAATAATCAATTCTGCTAGATGCTCGGCCATTGTCAAATGTGTTGTTACCTTTTAAGTCGGAGGACGTACGCCCGTTTGCTGCTCTCAGGCCACTTGCTAGGCAGAGACTCTTTAGCTGGATTGCCACGGCACTCCATCTTTTGATAGTGGGGACCTCCAACTGGGGTATTCCCCACTTCATATCCTCCTCCTCTGACAGAATCCTGTCCTCCTCACCCATGGGTTCGAAGGTACAATTGAAATCCCCACCCACAATAATGTGTTTTTGGGGAGTTAATAGCTGGATGTCCTGTTCTAAGAGTGATACTACTTCTCACAATTTGCCAGCGGCAACCCCCCTAGCATCGACATTGTACAAAACAAGCTCTTGGCCGCTATCCCATCTAATATTAAGTGCCAAAATATCATTTGATGGTAAGGATCTTTGGGTTATAGAGCAGTTCAACGACTGGCGGAACCAAATTATTAAACCTCCAGAGGGGCGTCCTAGGCGATTTCTATTTGCTGGCATGGAAAAATTTAAATATCCCTGGCGGAAAACTGGGTTTATCGACCAAGTTTCTTGCCGCATAATTATATCATATTGGTCAATAAAATCAACCCATTCTATAGTCTCTATCTTATTCGCTATGCCTGCTATATTCCACGAGATAAGGGTCAACGGGGGCTCTCCTAAGTGTAGCCCTAAGTTGCCCTTCTCCTCCTCCTTTTTAACTAGGTCTGCATTTATTATTTCTGCGCAATCCCCTACTTCTTCAGTCTCTATCATTTCCATATTGTTACCGTCAAGAACTTTATTTTCCTCTCCAGAAAGTACCGTGTGGGATTCCCTATTTCCTATTGCCAGAGTATTAATTTTTACGCATTCTAGCTTATCTGACCTTCCATTAATTTGAAGTGTCTGTAGGTTAGGTAGCGCATGTTTTCGCTCTGTGAGTCAATCGCATTCGTTTAAATTAGAAAGGGCAGAAAATCTGTTTTCCAAATTCAACCCCCAATCACAATTTTGAACAAACCCTGCCCTTCTACCACCCGCAACTGACCACTTGGTCTTTAGTACACTTGACTTTGCCACTAGTCCTCTTCTACTATAGAAGTAGTCCAGCGTAAGAGTTATTAGTTCTGCTGATCTCCTTTGGGGGGGGAATAGATTAATCAAAATCTCTGGTAACACTTCTGGCTCCTTGAGGTTCAATACCACACAATCCCCTGCAAATTTCTTGGGTTTATTCCCTATCCACTTTACTCGTCTTGCTGATACCAGGTCCTCTGCCAATTTTTGTTTGCCCCGTGGGGAAATATGCATATTATTACCCAACCATTGTAGTGCTTTATTTAACAAGGAAGCTGGTAACTCAATCTGGCCTACATTCAGAGGTGGGACATTGGCCAGGACTAGGATCAGGGGTGAAGCTTCAAAAATTCCACATGACCCATTTCTTTATTATATTCTTGATCAGTGGAGTTCCCTGTATCAGCTGGGGAACCAACACCTGCAGGGGTATCTGGTTGTATTCCAAGATTTAATCTTGATGATTGTATCGGGGCTGGCCTATCTACTATTCCTCCTGGGGCATTTACCATGAGTTGTTTTTCTTCAATTTTCTCTGATACCAAACTCGGTAATTCCCCCACATTCTCGTTTGTGATTTTTAGGAGGGATTCTAGTTTACCAACTTTGTCAGTGAGATGGTCGATTTTAGACAACAGCGGTTTAATTATCCGATTTAATTTAGTATCCAGCATACCCATAAGCTTTTTTATAATAGCCTCATCCCATCCTGTACTATCATTGTCTTCTCCCCCTTTAGCTGCTTTAACACTCTTAGGTGGGGGTGTTACCGGTCTTTTTCTATTGGACCGTAGCCCTTCTCGTTTAGGGGGAATTTTAACGTCCCCTCTCGCCACTCTTGGGGCAGGTACAGGAGCCGGGGGAGATAAACGATCCTCTATTAACTCTAGGTCATTTTGAAAAACCTCTATATCATCTCCAGGTGTTGTGTCAACAATGATATCTTGATTTTGATCAATAGAGTCATTTTGCATCAGGTTAACAATATTTTGCTGTGAGAATGATTCGGTTTCACATATTACATCAGAATCCGTCATATTAGTGGCTAAGTTCTCCCTTTGGGAAGATGTGGAAGAAGTACTGAGTCCCAATGAGGACCTCCGTTCGTTATTGATTTTTGCCACCACCTGCACTAAATAGTTATCCATAGTGTTTGCAGGGACAATAGGGTTTTTATGTTTAGACATATATATAACTGAAAACGACAAAATATCTATGTAATACCTTACCCGGGACAACCAAAATTTGTGAAGTTGATAACCAAATTACTGGCAGTGCAAATTTTGCCAGGGGTTCTGGTCCAGTCCAGTCGTGGCCAGTCTTGGACTGTCTTAGACTGTCCCGCCCTTGTCCCGGGCTTCTCCCGGTCGCTCCCGCGTGCTCCCGTGCAGCGGGACTACTCAAAGCAGTTTATAGATCTAAGGGGAAAAAAGGGGAGGGGCAGGCGGGGAGAGCAGCCCAGGTGCAGATGATCCGGCCGGCGGCGCTTCTGGGAAACGTAGTCCCTGGCCGGCGCTAGCACTCTGCTCGCAGCCCTGCTTGACCCTCGGCAGACCCCAGGAGAAACAGGCAAGGGTCCAGGGAGGTGAGTTAACAGCCCAGAGAAGCGGGACCCGCGCAGCGGGTTCCGCGAGAAGTAGAAGTAAATGCACAGGAGCCTCGCAGACCAGCGTCCTCAGCAGAGCAACCACAGCAAAGCGTCCCGAAGTTTAATTAGGCGCTCCAAAAACAAATGGGGAGGGGCAGGCGGGGAGAGCAGCCCAGGTGTAGATGATCCGGCCGGCGGCGCTTCTGGGAAACGTAGTCCCTGGCCGGCGCTAGCACTCTGCTCGCAGCCCTGCTTGACCCTCGGCAGACCCCAGGAGCAACCGGCAAGGGTCCAGGGAGGTGAGTTAACAGCCCAGCGAAGCGGGACCCGCGCAGCGGGTTCCGCGAGAAGTAGAAGTAAATGCACAGGAGCCTCCCAGACCAGCGTCCTCAGCAGAGCAACCACAGCAAAGCGTCCCGAAGTTTAATTAGGCGCTCCAAAAACAAATGTGGAGGGGCAGGCGGGGAGAGCAGCCCAGGTGCAGATGATCCGGCCGGCGGCGCTTCTGGGAAACGTAGTCCCTGGCCGGCGCTAGCGCTCTGCTCGCAGCCCTGCTCGCAGCCCTGCTTGACCCTCGGCAGACCCCAGGAGCAACAGGCAAGGGTCCAGGGAGGTGAGTTAACAGCCCAGCGAAGCGGGACCCGCGCAGCGGGTTCCGCAAGAAGTAGAAGTAAATGCACAGGAGCCTCGCAGACCAGCGTCCTCAGCAGAGCAACCACAGCAAAGCATCCCGAAGTTTAATTAGGCGCTCCAAAAACAAATGGGGAGGGGCAGGCGGGGGGAGCAGCCGAGGTGCAGATGATCCGGCCGGCGGCGCTTCTGGGAAACGTAGTCCCTGGCCGGCGCTAGCACTCTGCTCGCAGCCCTGCTTGACCCTCGGCAGACCCCAGGAGTAACAGGCAAGGGTCCAGGGAGGTGAGTTAACAGCCCAGCGAAGCGGGACCCGCGCAGCGGGTTCCGCGAGAAGTAGAAGTAAATGCACAGGAGCCTCGCAGACCAGCGTCCTCAGCAGAGCAACCACAGCAAAGCGTCCCGAAGTTTAATTAGGCGCTCCAAAAACAAATGGGGAGGGGCAGGCGGGGAGGGGCAGGCGGGGAGAGCAGCCCAGGTGCAGATGATCCGGCCGGCGGCGCTTCTGGGAAACGTAGTCCCTGGCCGGCGCTAGCACTCTGCTCGCAGCCCTGCTTGACCCTCGGCAGACCCCAGGAGCAACAGGCAAGGGTCCAGGGAGGTGAGTTAACAGCCCAGCGAAGCGGGACCCGCGCATCGGGTTCCGCGAGAAGTAGAATTAAATGCACAGGAGCCTCGCAGACCAGCGTCCTCAGCAGAGCAACCACAGCAAAGCGTCCCGAAGTTTAATTAGGCGCTCCAAAAACAAATGGGGAGGGGCAGGCGGGGAGAGCAGCCCAGGTGCAGATGATCCGGCCGGCGGCGCTTCTGGGAAACGTAGTCCCTGGCCGGCGCTAGCACTCTGCTCGCAGCCCTGCTTGACCCTCAGCAGACCCCAGGAGCAACAGGCAAGGGTCCAGGGAGGTGAGTTAACAGCCCAGCGAAGCGGGACCCGCGCAACGGGTTCCGCGAGAAGTAGAAGTAAATGCACAGGAGCCTCGCAGACCAGCGTCCTCAGCAGAGCAACCACAGCAAAGCGTCCCGAAGTTTAATTAGGTGCTCCAAAAACAAATGGGGAGGGGCAGGCGGGGAGAGCAGCCCAGTTGCAGATGATCCGGCCGGCGGCGCTTCTGGGAAACGTAGTCCCTGGCCGGCGCTAGCACTCTGCTCGCAGCCCTGCTTGACCCTCGGCAGACCCCAGGCGCAACAGGCAAGGGTCCAGGGAGGTGAGTTAACAGCCCAGCGAAGCGGGACCCGCGCAGCGGGTTCCGCGAGAAGTAGAAGTAAATGCACAGGAGCCTCGCAGACCAGCGTCCTCAGCAGAGCAACCACAGCAAAGCGTCCCGAAGTTTAATTAGACGCTCCAAAAACAAATGGGGAGGGGCAGGCGGGGAGAGCAGCCCAGTTGCAGATGATCCGGCCGGCGGCGCTTCTGGGAAACGTAGTCCCTGGCCGGCGCTAGCACTCTGCTCGCAGCCCTGCTTGACCATCGACAGACCCCAGGAGCAACAGGCAAGGGTCCAGGGAGGTGAGTTAACAGCCCAGCGAAGCGGGACCCGCGCAGCGGGTTCTGCGAGAAGTAGAAGTAAATGCACAGGAGCCTCGCAGACCAGCGTCCTCAGCAGAGCAACCACAGCAAAGCGTCCCGAAGTTTAATTAGGCGCTCCAAAAACAAATGGGGAGGGGCAGGCGGGGAGAGCAGCCCAGGTGCAGATGATCCGGCAGGCGGCGCTTCTGGGAAACGTAGTCCCTGGCCGGCGCTAGCACTCTGCTCGCAGCCCTGCTTGACCCTCGGCAGACCCCAGGAGCAACAGGCAAGGGTCCAGGGAGGTGAGTTAACAGCCCAGCGAAGCGGGACCCACGCAGCGGGTTCCGCGAGAAGTAAAAGTAAATGCACAGGAGCCTCGCAGACCAGCGTCCTCAGCAGAGCCATAGATTTGCTTATACTCAGGAAGACAGATGCTCACTCCATGGAGGCAGCAGTACCCAAAGAGAAAGTGCTGTTAATGATCAAAGGGTGAAACCAGTCAAGGCTCCAGAGCTGGATGGCTTCACAGAGGAGTTCTACAAGACCTTTGCCCCTCTACTGATAACTTTACTGATAGGGGTATCCTACATTGTAATGGTTCTCAGGGAGTGACCACATATATGAAAGAAGCAAATATGTCCTTAACTTTTAAATTTAGCAAAAAACACATTCTATGTACCTCACACCACTCTACATCACTGCTTAACATTGACGCCAAGTTTCTTTTTTTAGTCCTAGTTAACGGACTGGATGAGGTACTACCCTCCTGCAGATCAAACCTGGTAAATATCTGGGGACACATTTTCAGGGACAATACCAAGAAGAGCTTACATCTTATTGGCATTGCTAGGCAGCCAGGAAGGCATGTTATTCTCCTTTTGCTGGACCCAGAGAACCAGATGCACCATGTGGACCCAGGCTCTATGTTGGGCTTTCCCTTCCATTTTTTAGTCAACTACCAGAGACCAAGGGCAAGATAATGCACAGGAGCCTCGCAGACCAGCGTCCTCAGCAGAGCAACCACAGCAAAGCGTCCCGAAGTTTAATTAGGCGCTCCAAAAACAAATGGGGAGGGGCAGGCGGGGAGAGCAGCCCAGGTGCAGATGATCCGGCCGGCGGCGCTTCTGGGAAACGTAGTCCCTGGCCGGCGCTAGCACTCTGCTCGCAGCCCTGCTTGACCCTCGGCAGACCCGAGGAGCAACAGGCAAGGGTCCAGGGAGGTGAGTTAACAGCCCAGCGAAGCGGGACCCGCGCAGCGGGTTCTGCGAGAAGTAGAAGTAAATGCACAGGAGCCTCGCAGACCAGCGTCCTCAGCAGAGCAACCACAGCAAAGCGTCCCGAAGTTTAATTAGGCGCTCCAAAAACAAATGGGGAGGGGCAGGCGGGGAGAGCAGCCCAGGTGCAGATGATCCGGCAGGCGGCGCTTCTGGGAAACGTAGTCCCTGGCCGGCGCTAGCACTCTGCTCGCAGCCCTGCTTGACCCTCGGCAGACCCCAGGAGCAACAGGCAAGGGTCCAGGGAGGTGAGTTAACAGCCCAGCGAAGCGGGACCCACGCAGCGGGTTCCGCGAGAAGTAAAAGTAAATGCACAGGAGCCTCGCAGACCAGCGTCCTCAGCAGAGCCATAGATTTGCTTATACTCAGGAAGACAGATGCTCACTCCATGGAGGCAGCAGTACCCAAAGAGAAAGTGCTGTTAATGATCAAAGGGTGAAACCAGTCAAGGCTCCAGAGCTGGATGGCTTCACAGAGGAGTTCTACAAGACCTTTGCCCCTCTACTGATAACTTTACTGATAGGGGTATCCTACATTGTAATGGTTCTCAGGGAGTGACCACATATATGAAAGAAGCAAATATGTCCTTAACTTTTAAATTTAGCAAAAAACACATTCTATGTACCTCACACCACTCTACATCACTGCTTAACATTGACGCCAAGTTTCTTTTTTTAGTCCTAGTTAACGGACTGGATGAGGTACTACCCTCCTGCAGATCAAACCTGGTAAATATCTGGGGACACATTTTCAGGGACAATACCAAGAAGAGCTTACATCTTATTGGCATTGCTAGGCAGCCAGGAAGGCATGTTATTCTCCTTTTGCTGGACCCAGAGAACCAGATGCACCATGTGGACCCAGGCTCTATGTTGGGCTTTCCCTTCCATTTTTTAGTCAACTACCAGAGACCAAGGGCAAGATAATGCACAGGAGCCTCGCAGACCAGCGTCCTCAGCAGAGCAACCACAGCAAAGCGTCCCGAAGTTTAATTAGGCGCTCCAAAAACAAATGGGGAGGGGCAGGCGGGGAGAGCAGCCCAGGTGCAGATGATCCGGCCGGCGGCGCTTCTGGGAAACGTAGTCCCTGGCCGGCGCTAGCACTCTGCTCGCAGCCCTGCTTGACCCTCGGCAGACCCCAGGAGCAACAGGCAAGGGTCCAGGGAGGTGAGTTAACAGCCCAGCGAAGCGGGACCCGCGCAACGGGTTCCGCGAGAAGTAGAAGTAAATGCACAGGAGCCTCGCAGACCAGCGTCCTCAGCAGAGCAACCACAGCAAAGCGTCCCGAAGTTTAATTAGGCGCTCCAAAAACAAATGGGGAGGGGCAGGCGGGGAGAGCAGCCCAGTTGCAGATGATCCGGCCGGCGGCGCTTCTGGCAAACGTAGTCCCTGGCCGGCGCTAGCACTCTGCTCGCAGCCCTGCTTGACCCTCGGCAGACCCCAGGAGAAACAGGCAAGGGTCCAGGGAGGTGAGTTAACAGCCCAGCGAAGCGGGACCCGCGCAGCGGGTTCCGCGAGAAGTAGAAGTAAATGCACAGGAGCCTCGCAGACCAGCATCCTCAGCAGAGCAACCACAGCAAAGCGTCCCGAAGTTTAATTAGGCGCTCCAAAAACAAATGGGGAGGGGCAGGCGGGGAGAGCAGCCCGGTTGCAGATGATCCGGCCGGCGGCGCTTCTGGGAAACGTAGTCCCTGGCCGGCGCTAGCACTCTGCTCGCAGCCCTGCTTGACCATCGGTAGACCCCAGGAGCAACAGGCAAGGGTCCAGGGAGGTGAGTTAACAGCCCAGCGAAGCGGGACCCGCGCAGCGGGTTCTGCGAGAAGTAGAAGTAAATGCACAGGAGCCTCGCAGACCAGCGTCCTCAGCAGAGCAACCACAGCAAAGCGTCCCGAAGTTTAATTAGGCGCTCCAAAAACAAATGGGGAGGGGCAGGCGGGGAGAGCAGCCCAGGTGCAGATGATCCAGCAGGCGGCGCTTCTGGGAAACGTAGTCCCTGGCCGGCGCTAGCACTCTGCTCGCAGCCCTGCTTGACCCTCGGCAGACCCCAGGAGCAACAGGCAAGGGTCCAGGGAGGTGAGTTAACAGCCCAGCGAAGCGGGACCCGCGCAGCGGGTTCCGCGAGAAGTAAAAGTAAATGCACAGGAGCCTCGCAGACCAGCGTCCTCAGCAGAGCCATAGATTTGCTTATACTCAGGAAGACAGATGCTCACTCCATGGAGGCAGCAGTACCCAAGGAGAAAGTGCTGTTAATGATCAAAGGGTGGAACCAGTCAAGGCTCCAGAGCTGGATGGCTTCACAGAGGAGTTCTACAAGACCTTTGCCCCTCTACTGATAACTTTACTGATAGGGGTATCCTACATTGTAATGGTTCTCAGGGAGTGACCACATATATGAAAGAAGCAAATATGTCCTTAACTTTTAAATTTAGCAAAAAACACATTCTATGTACCTCACACCACTCTACATCACTGCTTAACATTGACGCCAAGTTTCTTACAGTCCTAGTTAACGGACTGGATGAGGTACTACCCTCCTGCAGATCAAACCTGGTAAATATCTGGGGACACATTTTCAGGGACAATACCAAGAAGAGCTTACATCTTATTGGCATTGCTAGGCAGCCAGGAAGGCATGTTATTCTCCTTTTGCTGGACCCAGAGAACCAGATGCACCATGTGGACCCAGGCTCTATGTTGGGCTTTCCCTTCCATTTTTTAGTCAACTACCAGAGACCAAGGGCAAGAATCAGTGTGGATGACCGTCCTTCAAGGAGCACAGATATTGAGAGTGGCCTCCTTCAGGGCTTCTCCCTCCAACCCTCACATTTTACACTTGAGCCTTTTTTACAGAAAATCAAGGATAACCCCTCAATTAAAGGGATCATGTTGGAACATTCTGCATTCTTATTCAGAGCCAACATCTCAAAAGAGTTACTAGAACCATAAGAATTTCAGAAAGAGCTGCAGTTTGAACTGGTTGTATTTCAAGCATTAGTGGGCTTCCACCTTAACCTACATGAGTCCAGGAGACTAGTGTTGGTAGGGGGAACCCAGCTCCTGGGAAGGCTACAGGCTTGGACTCTTTTCCTCTGGTATTAAATATCTTGGCATCAGAATGGGGGAGAGGATGTAGCCTTATGGCTAGAGGGGTCGACCTTGAAGTTGGGGAACCGGGTTCGAGTCTCAACAACGATGCTGAACATCCTGTGATTTTGGGCAAATCAAACAATCTCCCCGTGTCTGACAAAAATGAATGTGTTCTTCTGTAACAAAACTGGTGCTATGTAAAGTGCTTTGATACCCAATACGTTCGGGTCAAGTTCGCGCTATATAAAATTCCATAAACAACAAGCATTGGCATAGCCAATAGGTCTTGCTTTTGGGACCTTATAACTATTTAGTTTTGCATCATAATATCCTTTGTGCAACAACATCAGCTGTGGCATGGCTAAACCTTGTACCTCATAAGAGTTTAGCCATGCAACAGTTGATGTTGTTGCACCAACGATATTGTGCTGTATAACTAAATACTTATAAGGTCCCAAAAGCGAGACCTATTGGCAATGCCAATGCTTGTTAAAGTACGTAGATGGATAGAACATGACCTCAAATCTTGTAAAACGGAGAGACTTGCAGTCCTAATTAGGACAGTTAAGACAGGATTAAAATCCTGGTGCAACCATAGGTTGTCATGAGTGGGAAGAACACCAGTAATGAAAATGATACAGCTATCAAACATTTTATACATGTTCCAGACCCTGCTACTATCCCTAAAGCATTTCGATATCAGGGACCCACAAGATATCTGTAATTTTTCATTTGAGAAGGGAAGGGTCTGAGATGGAGTGGATGTAGTGCGTCAATAACTCAGGCCAAGGTGGACTGAGCTTACCCCTTTTTCCACACTGCTACTGAGCTTCCTAACTTTTCTGCATGATCGAAGAATATGAGGAGCCACAGACAAAGTATGATGCTTATTGATTAACACGTAGCAACCCGCTCTTTAGTGATGTCCCTTGGTAGTAAAAGCACAACAGGGACAGCACCAATTCTTCTCCTCATTTCAGGAGCCACACTGGAAGTTTGGGACTGCATGAACCTTGAAAAAGGATTGACTATGTACCCCACTCTATACAGACTGCTATTCAGGAATGCTGACTTCACTACTGAAAAGAGATAGATTTACAGTTTGGGAGGATGGTAGGTGCTTTAGATTGTGAAACCTCTCTGGCAAGGGATCGACCACATCCTTTGAGGATATTGAAGATGATTTTGCCCTCCACAGACAGAGCATTCCTCTATGTACAGCTGTGATATTTGGTTCTACTACCTGAAGTAAAAGCGGGATGACCTACCAGACCGCACACAACAGATCAGGTGAAGCCAGGCATCTGCTGATGAGTGTTTGGCAGGTTGGGATCAGTGTCACACATTCTTTTTAATTGATATTAACATGTTTATGGTTGGATGTCCCAGTATAAATTTAACAGTAAACAGGTAAAGATGTGGAGCAATGCCCTGAGATGATCCTACCCGGGTTTCCATCACAGCAAAGATTTCCCCAATTCTCCCTAAAGGGGAAGATTGCCTTCCAACTCATATTGGCTGCCATGCAATCAATCCTATTATTATGTAAAAAAACGGATACCAACAACAACAGATCTATGGTTGCAGAGGGTGTGATCTTTTGATTCACGAGGAATTTGCATACATTGCCTAACTCTGGAGAGTACATTCTGTAAATTATAGAGATTGACAATCTAAAATCTCCATCAAGATTACAGAGAACTATTGTGTCCAATCAGGCTTCAAATTCTGAGAGAATCCTATAGTGGGTCAAGTAGCTATAATGAAGATTAGAGGTAGAAAGGAATCAGGGATGGATCTGAGAAAGTTTATTGGTAGATAAGAGGCATCCTTAGAGTTGGGTTTGTGGAAGGAGATGGGGGTAAGAGAGTAGAGAGCAGGAGATATTTTTGGGTTATGGGGGAAGTTACTTGATGGACATGCCTACCTTAAGTTGTACTTTCCTGAATCAAAAACTCTATAAAAATGATCGAAACTTAAAAATGGTACACTCTAATTTCTGTTTGGAACTAAAACTCCACTCCCTGGTGCTATCAGTCACATTTACCCCATGGTAACTTCTTCATTGAGTTGTCATGAAGGAATCAACCACTTTCCAGTTGTGTCGATTCATTCAGATGTAATAGGCTGGGGCTGGATATAATGTTCATTGCATTTAGCTAATATTTGAAAAATCCATGTCATACAGTATCCTCTCCACCAGATAGCTAGTGTGAGTAGTTTGATACTGCTTTTCAGATGGCAAAATGGCATTTGGTTGGCTTGGGCTATAGAATGTTCTGGGTGTATGGCAGCTACAGCATGGTGTGCAAGTAATGAGTATGGTAGATGATATACTAAAGGGGTGATAAGTAATGTGTCTGTCCACCAAACTCTCATTAACCCCTAAGTCAGGAGAAACAGCAAGCATTTCCATAACGCTGTTCTAAATGCAGGACAACTCATGCCCCTAGGGAGGCACCGAAGTATCCTAATTGGAAACCAGAATTGACAAGAGCAGCACAGAGACTAAAGGTTGGCTTTGAATGTATGTTTACCAACAAAGTTGGCAACAAAGCAGCTCCATTTCCTTTCAGATAAGCAAGTTTGATGGCTCTGCATTCTAATTATTAAGAAGTGGCAGCCCTTCTAAGTAAGCAATATATATCTACATCTATATCTATCTATATATCTATATATATATATATATATATTTTTTTTTTTTTTTGCGAACAGCGTTTCTTAGACGCCGCCGCTGGCCTCACAGTGCCGGTGCCACTGATGGAAGCAGCAACCATCGATACATGAAGACAATTATCATCCCACATAAGGAATGATGAGACGACACACCAAGTAGCTTTTGACTTTAGTTTATGTGCAAACAACGACGCGTTTCGACAGTAAGCTGGTATGCCATCTCATCATTCCTTATGTCGGATGATAATTGTCTTTATGTAGCGATGGTTGCTGCTTCCATCGACGGCACCGGCACTGTGAGGCCAGTGGCGGCGTCTAAAAAACGCTGTTCGTAAAAAAAAAATATATATATATATATATATATATATATATATATATATATATATATATATATATATATATATAGATAGAGAGTTCCACAATTGCCAAAGCTTTTAGGCCGCACTCTCCACCGGCAATATCAGGCAACAGCGCAGACTGCAACTCCCTGGTTAAATAACATGCCTTACGCGTTTCAAACAGAAGTTGTTCTTGATCACAGGCAGAGCGACATCAAGATAAGAGGCAAAAACTGCTGCTTTACAAATCCCTTTATTGCCTTCAGGTGTGGCCTCGTGATCTCGCAGAGATATCTCACAGAAATGCATTATGGGAACAGCAGTTTTGCATAGACCTCGTAGTTCGTAATAAATCACAAAGTGTCCACTCTAAATATATTTCAAATTAAGCCATTAGTGGGCTCCACATGGAAAGCAGAAAACGCTGTTCAAATATTTAGCCAGCCTGATGGACTGAAGGTGGCTCACGGCATCTGGAGCCTCAAGACTGCATAAACTTGCTGCAGCGGTGCAATCCTCACGGCATGGCTGCCGCGTCAAACACAGAGTTCCACAATTGCCAAAGCTTTTAGGCCGCACTCTCCACCGGCAATATCAGGCAACAGTGCAGACTGCAACTCCCTGGTTAAATAACATGCCTTACGCGTTTCAAACAGAAGTTGTTCTTGATCACAGGCAGAGCGACATCAAGATAAGAGGCAAAAACTGCTGCTTTACAAATCCCTTTATTGCCTTCAGGTGTGGCCTCGTGATCTCGCAGAGATATCTCACAGAAATGCATTATGGGAACAGCAGTTTTGCATAGACCTCGTAGTTCGTAATAAATCACAAAGTGTCCACTCTAAATATATTTCAAATTAAGCCATTAGTGGGCTCCACAGGGAAAGCAGAAAACGCTGTTCAAATATTTAGCCAGCCTGACGGACTAACCAGGGAGTTGCAGTCTGCGCTGTTGCCTGATATTGCCGGTGGAGAGTGCGGCCTAAAAGCTTTGGCAATTGTGGAACTCTATATATATAGATAGATATAGATTAATATTGCTTACTTAGAAAGGCGGCCATTTCTTAATAATTAGAATGCAGAACTATCAAACTTGCTTCTCTGAAAGAAAGAGAGAGCTGTATATATATATATATATATATATATATATATATATATACATATATATATATATATATATATATATATATATTCACTGAAAAAAACATAGGTTTCACACCAGTTATAGTTAGCTGGACATTTTACTCATACAAAACCAATGAAATTCCCCCATTATAGTTAGTTGTACTCACTATAACTTGCGCGCCCGCAATCCACTGCTGATGATGTCACATATTACATCATTCATGACATGGTCAGTGACATCACTGATGACATCTCAAATGACATCACTGATGACATCACTGATGACATCATCCAGTGAATGTGGTTTGCTTTGATATTTAAATATGTATTATAAATACACTACTTTGCATGGATGAATGAGTGGATATATAAATATAAATGTGTGAATGATGGATTTAGTAACAGTGTCAGCTGGTTTTTTAAAAACTAATTACTAACTATATAACTCCTGAAACCTATGTTTTTTTCAGTGAATTTCAAAGGTTTTTTTAAATGCTAATTCCTAACTATATAAGGCCTGAAACCTAAGGTTTTTTCAGTGAATTTCAAAGGTTTTTTAAATGCTGATTCCTAACTATATAAGTCCTGAAACCTATGGTTTTTTCAGTGAATATATATATATATATATATATATATATATATATATAGTCATTTAAATCGTTAGCAATGGGTATTGGTTTACGCCAGCAGACCAAAAAAGCGCTTCCGTAATTACATCAGATGTTGGTAGCATAAGGAAGTATGAGCTACCCGTAAAAATATCTCATTTGGCTACTTTTCTCTAAGTACATAACCTGATTTAAGAAGGTTTTTTTCTGGACCCAATTTTAGAATTGTGTGAATATATATCAAAACATACGAGTTGGCATTTCCGATTTTACGAGTTGATATTTACGATTTTTTTTTCTAAATTGGCTTACGAAATGTAAATGCATATGTTAAACAAAATTAAACGTCAACCCTGCCAAGCATACGTTTATGTCAAATTCCCAAGGGTAGTTTGACCTTGTGCGAGCATACAGTGACGTATATTTACCTCGTGGTACAGGCCTTCAGAGCGAGCCTTTCCGATCTTCTGCAAGGTGTCTTTGGACAACTGTATGACCTCTTTGACCTCCTCTTCTGACGGCTGTGAAAAGCAAGAGGCAGTTATGAGTCTGACCTTGTGCCTGAAGGTCATCAGCATTAACATTTCTAATGGCACGCGCGGCGTTACTGCAGCTGTCATGTCTCCAGTCTCGTGTACCCCGATGCGCTAGTTCACAATCACTTACCTGTTGTGAGTTTGTCCCACTGTGAAGAGATGTACGTACTGAGCTACTAAAACCATCAGCACCCCTGCTGGACAATTCAGATACTCAGTGTTGCCTCATGAATGGCTGGACTAGCTGCCATTGTAGCGTCAGTAAGGTAAACATATTATAATTAGGTATTTTCCTAACTGGATGAAATGAAAAGCTTTTCAGATGATTGGTGAGAGGAGTTGGCCTAACTGCTAGGGCGGTCGCCCTCGAATCTGGGGAACTGGGTTCGAGTCTCGGTAACGACGCCAAAACCTCCTGAGATTCTGGGCAAATCCCTCAATCTCTCTCTGCCTATCAAAAATTAATGTGTCCTCATGTAACGCAACTGGTGCTGTGTAAAGCGCTCTGATACCCAATACCTTTGAGTCAAGTTTACGCTATATGAAACTCCATAAAAAAACAAGCATTGGCATAGCCAATAGGTCTCACTTTTGGGACCTTATAACTATTTAGTTTTGCAGCACAATATCCTGTGTGCAACAACATCAGCTGTTGCATGGCTAAACCTTGCACCTTATAAGTGTTTAGCGATGCAAGAGTTGATATTGTTGCACCAAAGTTATTGTGCTGTATAACTAAATACTTAAAGTCCCAAAAGCGAGACCTATTGGCAATGCCAATGCTTGTTAAAGTATATAGATAGATAGAACATTACAGTCAAAGTAGTACAGTGAAGTATTTGCATATGTTATCTGCGTAAGATCTAAATACAGATTGTGACTTATTATTATGACTTAAAAATTGTAAACGAACAAAAAAGGACACATTCAAAAAGTCAAAGACATTGAGAGCTGCTAGGCCTACATGTTGATTCTGCATTGTGTGTCTATAAATACCCTCAGGACGATTGTCAGCATTGATGTTGTAGTCTTCGATGTAAAGTCTTTCTCAGACATGTAGAATGTATTAGGTATTTAATGATGCAGGGGTGGAAGATTGCCCTTCAGAGGAGGCTTTAGACCCCGCGGTTAAATGACATGATGATCCGCCTCAATTGGGGTAGGGAGGGAGGCACCACACTTTAGTGGTTTACTTGGGTCGATTATAGAATCTCCACGCCTATATCAGTCAAAGCCAAGTCGTTTTGTCTGTGGCTTGCCCTTGGTTATTGAAGCTTTAAAATATAGGGGTTTCTCATCATTTCTTTAAGGTAGTTATTTGGACATGACTGCATTGTAGCCTCTGTTGAGAGACTTGGTAAAGTTGCCATCTATTAAGTCACATTTCTGACGGTATACTCTGACCCAAAGACATTAAAACATTGTGCGCTTTCATCTTAGTGACAGCTAGGGCAACTGAATTGTCCTTACATTCTTATCCTTTAATCTCATTTCCACATGATCCTCCCTGTACCCCGTAGGCCAAACTCCAGGCCATCCAGCACCAAACACAATTGCTAAAAAATCAAAAGGGAATAACAATAGAGAACTCTGAGAACTTTCATTACTCAGCCACATTATATCAGTAGCCCTTTTTTATAACTTTTTATAAACTTTTCAAGAATCATTTATATGTGTATTGTATTATATGTATATGTTGTCTATATTGTTTTGGACAAAGTGCTCACCGACCGTAACTTGTGGTAAATACGTTGTATCTGATGTATATGCACTTTCATGTAATTCTTTCGAATTTTTTCTTTCTTATGTTTCAATTTTTAGATAAATTTCAATAAAAAAGAATTTCATATTAGTTTTAAACAGTTGTTGATTTATTGCACTGAGCTTGGGTTATCCCCCACATCATGTTTAAGAACAGATTAATGTAATGTGAACTGTATTTACTGCCTAGGAATTTTTTCTTCATTGGAATAACAATAGGGGTGCCTGCCCTCCCTAGAACAGCAACAACTAGTAATGCACTAAACGTACTTGGTTTTCTGAAAATAAATGCAAAAACTCAAAGGGTGGGTGCTTCAGCAAAGACTGAAAGGCATGCGTGAGGTGTTCCCTCTGAAATCCAACATGATTAAGCCCTAAAAAAAAGGACAGGGAGGAATTTTTAGGAAAGGAAAAGGACATTGATACTATATGTACAGTAGCCTCGCTCTCTGTTCCACTTCCCAAGAACAAACATGAATTTTGACCTAAAAAGTTACCTGAATAGTCTGTCCGGGATAAAAAAAATCAACTAAAAATGAACTTTGCAAGTTAATTTTAGCAGTGCCCGTATTAAACAACAGACACAAGAGTTCCGTTTGATTGCCTTGTTCCCGTGTAGTGAGCCACCTGACAGTATGATACAGTGCATCGGCATGCATCCGAGGGGGCGGGCGCGGAGCCGAGGAGATAATTAAAGGTGCGGTGGACCGCTCATGGTCTTAGCACATACTGGTACTATAGTGTGAGTGTCAGTGTGTTGTATGCAATACCAGAGGGCATGCATGCAAGATGTCTGGCGTAAAGGCTGCGCCCTCCACACTGGTGACACAAGCAGACTTACTCTGTCCCCAGGGTCCTGTGAACGGTGATCAAGGCAGGATGGAATACTAGGTAGAGAGGGGCCTGTGTGCGGTGGCGTCCGATAACGGCACAGTCGTGTGGCAGAAGACCCTGGTAGAGAACGACTGCAGAGGACTGAGGGTCACTTCACTGTAGCCCAGCAAGGTATCGAGGAGCGAGCAAGGTAGCGGTGAGAGAGGCTGCGTGTAACTCCCTCGGCTGACTGACACCGCAGCAAGGCATCAGGGTGTGTTTGAGGCAAAGGCAGTGGCGGTGGCGAGCCGAGGGAAGCCGCGTGAGCCCCACAAAGAGAGACAGGCTAAGTGAAGAAACTCCGATCTACTGGCATCACATAGAGGTCAAAGGGCATAGTTGAGGCCCTGGCAAGAGGAAAGGTGAGCCAGGAGGGATCACATGAGGCCATCCAGAGCAAGCGAGAAGAGGGCAGCACCACATGAATGTGAAAGCAGGAGAGTGCCCGCAGGGGGGGGAGAAATGCCCCTGAAGATCAAATGGCAAAAAAAACAAGCAAAGGCCGCGCAGCTGTGAAAGTGACACAGCTGCAAAACTGAAACAAAAATGAAGAGCTGACGAGGAGGGAGGGGGTAAGGCAGGGCATTCACGCGCGCGCTGTAAGGCTTAATGAGCCATTACAGAGGCAGCTGTGCACGTCGTGCGCGCTTGTGCGCGGAATCGCAAGCTGGTGGCCTTTAGTAGCACTTCGAAAAGCCACTGACTAAATGTCTTGGCCAGTCTATCGCATGCGCTGGATCAGGCGAGACCGAAAAAAAGGTAGTCAAGGGAAAATCAAGTGCCTTTACTATGTGGGAAGTATGCCTTAGCCAGGATTGGAAGAGCAGACATGTGTTTTGCTGTCATTTCCTAGTGCTGCCCCTTCTCCCTCTCTCCAGCATTGGCCAAGGAGTGTGCAGGAGGCGGGTCAAGGGGCGTGGCTCTCAACAAGTATTCTTCTTGGAAAACGCTCCGGCGGTCACACTCGCAGTATGATTTAGAACTGGGGGCTGCAACAAGGCCAATCACTTAGTGGCGCAGTGAGCCTCCCTGGTGGCCATCTTACCTCTGCATCTCTGGGCACGCATCACATCTTGTGCCCCACACAATGTACAGGGGAACCTTCATTCACATGATGGGCACATTCCTGGTTTAAGGATGGCCCTCAAAAAAGCACTTTGTTCCCCACTCAGCTCATTTTGCCTGTACATGCTTAGTAGTGTGCCAAGCAAGTAATCATATAATAATATGGAAAACTGATCCCAACGACAATACACATATGGTTGACTCTTCAGGTAATTTCGCACACAGTTTCAGGTCTAGGACTTTTGTGTGATAGCCTCAGAGCCGGTCCTGGGGCGGATAATGCCCTAGGTAGAAATACATGTGACGCCCTCACTGCTGTTAGTGAATAAAATTAGTTTGTGAATAAAATGAGGCAGTAGGGGGACTCCTTCTGTGTTCACTAGTGAGGGGGCACTGTTGTTTGCATAACCTTAAAGCAACAGCTCCGTGGGCCCATCTGGAGATTGGCGCCCTGGACCTCGGCCCAGCTCACCCATGCCAAAAGCCGGCCCTGCATAGCCTAATGCATTTTGCGTGTTGCAGTCTTGTTTTTCTTCCATTGAACCAGTGCTTTAAATGGGCAGGCACTGTCCGGTCTGAGTACCTGCACTTCTATAATTTGAAATGGAGAGTACATGCACTTCTCAGCACTGCTACAATACATTTAAGCGGAGAGTCCTGGCACTTCTCAGGACAAACAGGTACACTAAATAGTGAGTACATGCACTTCCATATTTCCATTCAAATCGGTGCACTGAACTAATTAGAAGAACGTGAAATAGGTGATCAGTAGGTTCAAAACTGGAGACAGGGTCTAATTAGTAATGACTAGTGAAACCACTTCATTTTAGTGTCTGTAAAGCTGTGTTGGTGGGGCTTACAAAATTGCATCACACAACCACCGCCTGTATTCCAGTGTATCAACTGCAGCAACGTAGTAAGGAAGGAAATGGTTCTGAGTTCAAATGAAACAAGTTACTTACCTTAGGTAATGCCATATCTCGTAGGGACTCTATATAGCCACAGATTCCTTACCTTATAATATTCCCCAGGCATCAGACTGGATCTGGACATTTTTTAGGAATCCCCCTATGTGCCAGAAGGTCGTTTCGTTTGACTATGCGTGGCATCGTTGGTGTCAACCCCGCTGGAAGTGACGTGCGACGTGCCACCCCAGGGCACTGACCTCAGTTTTTGGCTGCTTTTTCGCACCAGAAGCACAGAGCCAAGCTCCAGAGGAATAACTAGTGTGACAAAGTGAGGTCCTGAAGGATCTCTTTCACGTGGTAAAACAGTGCGCAGAACGGGGAGGGTCAGTAAGGAATCTGTAGCTAGATAGATTCTCTACCACATAAGGGGTTAACGAATGTAAGTAACTTGTTCATTTGACAGATACTTCTAGCCACAGATTCCTTACCTTTGATTAGATACCAAAGAAATCTCTCCTCTGAAGTGGGCCCGTGGTCTGTTTTAAAATAAGAAGTCCTGGATGATCCAATGGGCAAAATGTCCATCTCGCTGGACCTGACTGTCGAGGATATAGGGCCAGATGTAGGTAGGCATTTACCGGTCGGTAACGGCCGAATTCGGCCGTTACCCACCGGTAAATGCAATTTGAGATGTAGGGCCCTGTATTTTACAGAATCGGTAAATTTACCGATCGGTAAATTTACCGATTCTGTAAAATACCGAGTCGGTATTTTTACCGATTCGGGAAAATTGATATGTAGGTGGAACTCTTCTGAGTCCCACAAGCATTAAAAAATCGGTATTTTACCATCAAATCCTACTTGATGGTAAAATACCGATTCAGGTGTGCATGCACATGTGTGCATGCACACCTGTGCCATATGACAGGCAGACCTGCCCTTAGGGCAGGTAGGCCTGCCACATGGCACCTGAACCCGTTTTGGGGGTGCTAGAGGGTGTCAAAGTGACACCCCCTGCACCCTTGTGAAATTCGGTATTTACCGATTCGGTAATTACCGAATCGGTAATGCCCAGTCATTCCTATGGGCTTCAAAGCCCATAGGAATGAATGGGCATTACCGGTCGGTATTTAGTGAATCGGTAAATACCGATTTTTACCGATTCGGTAAATGCACATCTGTATTTACCTACATCTCGGTACTTATATTTTACCACTTCTTAAATACCGAATCGGTATGATTCGGTATTTAAGAGGTGGTAAAATAAAATTACCTACATCTGGCCCATAGTGTTTGGTGAACGTGTGCAGTAATGTCCACGTAGCGGTCTGACAGATATCCGGGGCTGGGACCCTTTTAGGCAACACAGTGGTTGCAGCTTCAGTTATGATGGAATTAGCTCTTAAATCCCTCCGGGGGCTGTTTCTTGGCCATTGCGTAGGTAGGAAAGGTGATGTTCTGCCCGACGTGAAAAGGTAAGACTACCTTTTGCAAAAAGAATGCTTGAGTTCTAAGAACCAGGTAGTCTGGTAAAAATGAAGTGTAGGGAGGGTTATATGAAAATGCCTGCAATTTTCTAACCCTCCTGGCAGCTGTTATAACTGCAAGAAAGACAGTTTTGAGAGTTAAGAGCTGTAGAGGGCAGCTGTGCATCAACTCAAACGGATAACATATGAGGAAGGGGAAAACTAAATTCAAGTTCCATTGGGGCATAATGAAAGGCTTGGGAGGAAACACATGCTGCAAACCATTAAGGAATCTGGTCATAACAGGTGACTAAAACAGGGAAGGTTGGTCTGGCAACTGTAGAAAGGGGGAATGGCACACAGATATCCTTTAACTGTGCCCAAAGCAAAGGGATAGAACAAAAAGAAGAATTTTAGATAAGGGTGGAGACAGAGGATAAACCAATTTAGATGTACACCAAGCCACATATTTGTCCCATCGGCAGGCATAAATTGTTGTAGTGGGGTAATGCCTGACTGCTAGAATGACATTACATACTTCAGGAGGGAGATCAAATACCCCCAACTGTAGCCTCTCAATCTCCCCCGCATGAAGGTGGAGAGTAGACAGGTTGTTTGCAGGACCCTGCCCTGTTGCTGTGACAGAAGATCCTCCCGGAGGGGCAGCCTGACAGATACTCATGCTCAGGAGTTCGAGGTACCCTACTCTCCATACCCAGTCCAAAGCCACTAGGATGACTTGGGCTGGGTTAGTCTTGATCTTCTTGAGAACTCTGGACAGGACTGGTATCATCAGAGAGGCATATTGGAGTCCTGAGCACCACCCACGATGAAATGTATCTCTGAGTGAGAGCTGCCTTGAAAAGACCAGCATGACATTGCGTATTCTCAGCAGTGGTAATTAGATCTAACCAAGGCTCTCCCCAATCTAGGAAAAGACCATGCCCCACCTCCGGATGGAGATGCCATTTGTGATCCACTAGGCATTGACGGCTGCCCTGGTGTTCAGAGAGTCCACCAGATGTTGAACCAACAGGAATATGTCCTGACATTCCAGCCTGGCCCAGAGATGCAGAGCCTCTTGACATAGAGTTCATGACCCCACCCTGCCCTGTTTGTTGCAATACCACATGGTGGTTGTATCCGTGTACACGTGAACAAGCTTTCTCTTGATGGAAGGAATAAAGGCTTTCAATGTCAGTCAGATTGCTCTCAGATCCATTAGATTGATATGGAGCTGAGACTCTGCCAACCCAGAAGAGACGCATCTGTCACCCCTGTGGGTGCAGGAAGTTTGCCCTAGTCTGGAGAGGGGAGATGACTGCCTGGGGAAAGCCCGCTTTCAACGGCCAATTGTTGAGGTAGGGGAACCGCTGAGCTCGGCAGATGTGCTGCAACCACTGGGGCACTGGTAAGGCCAAAGGGGAGCACAGCAAACTGATTATGCTGCTTGGCCCAACGTGAACCGTAGATAGCATTTGCGAGCAGGCAGGACGAGGATTTAGAAATAGGAGTCCTGCAAATACAACACTACCTTTCAGGCTCCTGGGGTCTAGGGCAGATAAGACTTGAGCCAGGGTAAGCATCTTGATTTTTTCCTTTTTCAAGTAGTAATTGAGAGGAGGCAGATCGAAGATAGGACGAGGTCTCCATCCTTCTTTGGCATTAAAAAGTAGCAGGAATAGCAACCACAACCTGCTTCTGATGCTGGCACCCTCTCATTTGCTCCTTTGCCCAGAAGGGCCAGTACTTCTTGCTGAAAGAGCGCAAGGTGGTCCTCTATCAGCAGATCTGTGGACGGAGGAAGTGGCGACTGGATTTGTTGGAAGAGGAGGGCATACCCAACTGGACAATCTGGAGCACCCATTTGTCTGTTGAGTTATTCTGCCATAGGGGCAGAGGGTTTTGGAGTCTTCTTCAATCCCTATGCCCATGCTGGACAAAAGGCATACTAAAGAGGCCTTGACTTTGCTGCTTCTAGTGGGAGTGGGTTGGGTGGACCTCTGGTTTGGGCCTCATGGGGCTTGTGGGAGTCGCAACCATGAAAGGACTAAGCCTGCTGACTGTGGTGAATAATGGCAAATGGACACAGCTGATAGCCCCTACCGTAGCCACAGAAGGGGTATAAGGCGCAATGTGGCTGAAGTGGGGTCACAGAGAGCCCTAGTGACCCAGCAGTGGCCCTACTGTCCTTGAATCTCTCCAAGGCCAAATCTGATTTGTCTTCAAAGAGATCAGTCTTATCAAACAGCATGTCCATGCGCAAGGCTTGGACATCCACCGAAAATCCAGTATTCTTCAACCAGGCGTGACGTCAGAGCGCCACCGAAAAAGCAATTTCTCTGCCCAGTGAGTCTGTCGTATCCAACGCGCATCTGATTGCAAACTTTGCTGCATTGCACCCATCAGCAATAGCTTGGGACATTATGGTCCATGAACTTTGCTGCGTCTCGCCCATCAGCAATAGCTTGGGAGAATATGTTGTGGGCCTCATCCGGAACCATAGGCAGCAGTATCCCACACAGTGCGAGAATAACAGCCCAATAAGCAATTGGTGTTCACAGGCTGCAGTGCCAGGGTGGTGGGAGAGAACATTTTCTTGCCAAAGGTATCCAACCCATTGGATTCCTTATCCGGTGTTGTGGTAGGGAACGGACCAGACAGGCAGCAAGCACTGGTCTTATACACAGGAATGTCTGGGCAGGGCTTGGCCCAGGCCGAGTGCAGGTCATCAGAGAGGGCTTTGTTGAAAGGTATTGAGGATTCTGATGAAGATGCCCCCGGCTGAAGCACCTCTGTCAAGACACTGGCCTTGACTTAAACCATGGGCCTCATTAGGTCCAGGACCTCAGCCGCCCTCCAGACCACCATTGCAAAAGAGGCCCCTTCTTCTGTAGCTACTATGGGAGGAGAGACGAGTCAAGCATCAAGTGAGCTCTCCAGACCACTGGCGTCAGCCAGTTCCTCTTACTAGTAGTCATCAGCCATGAACTCAGCTAAGGGGGTCAGTGTAGGTTTAGGGATCCTCAGATCCCCTCCATTCATGATCCTTAGTGGGCGCTTCAAGAAACTCCATCTCCAATTCTGACCTTGTGGGCCTGGCTGTCGCTGAGATCGACACTGTTTCATGCCGGTCCTGTGGGTTTGGCTCCACCAATGGGCGGGAAATTCACCACTGGAACGGTCCCCATAGGAGGTTGGGAAGACGCCTGATCCAGATCCACCAAATATATCCTTAGGGATTGGCTGGTGACAAGGGCAGACCTGCCAGCAAAGCCCCAGACAGAGACTGTTCCAAACCCATGAGGCCCAAAGGGGCTCCAAGGGGTTCGGCCACCCAAAAATGAGGCTCATGGCCGCATAAAACTCTCGGAGTTGAGCGGGAATTAGTCCGGCTCCAGGAAATTGGGCGGAGAGCGGAGCAGCCCCAAGTTTCCCATGCCAGCTGCACAGAATGACCTGAGAGTGAGGTCGGGATTTATGGCATCAACCTCTTCGCTATACAAAGAATGGAAATGATACAGAGTAGTGAAAGAGCACTTCTACTTGTTGGACTTCTTCTTATGGGACTTACTTCAAGAAGCCTTGGAGTGCAAAGAGGACCAACGCGAGTGACTCCTATGCGAACAGGACCTGCAGCCATGGCTATGGGGTTCATGGTCCTGCATACAGCATTTGACACCGCCCCACAGGTACACAGATACACCAAGTGGGGGTTCTTCACCAACATCCGTCGATGACAGTCTCCCCAAGGCTTGAACTTGCAAAGTTCATTCAGGGACATCTTGAAAAAAATATTCAAAGGCACATTAGTAGTTGACGAAGAAGTCAGACAAAAAGTGACTGAGGGGAGCTCGATCCAGATCCAAGTTGATAGCATGGAAAAGGAAGAACTGAGAACAGTGCACTGGGGTTGTGCCTATATAGGCATCGCACACACCCCTACTGGTGCGGACGATGCCAACAACACCATGCATAGCCAACTGCTGTGCCAAATCACACCACTTACCGGCGCACTCAATCAATTCCGGATCCAGTCTGATGCCTGGGAAATATATTAAGGTAAAGAATCTGAGGCCATAAGACTCTATCAGATACTATATGTTATGTGCCTCTGTGTTCAGCATAGTAGTAAATTACTCTGAAGACACTACACGCATGAAAGTTACTGTTACAAAAAAGTGTGTCAGTAGTTCATAAGTGTCAGACTATGCCAGACCATGCATGTTTTTCAGAGAAGAGGCAGGTATTTGGTCATTGGGAAGGTTGCAAACACCAGTAAAATTGTAACCTTGAAAGAAGTTTCAATTTTTTACGCTCAACTTATTTTCTGCAGTGGGACTGCACCAAAAGTTTCCATTAAGTTAGTTAATAGACGTGACTGGGTCACATGCTTAATAAAAAATAGGAGAAGACCAATTACTTTTGTCAGTTTTTATGCCCCAGTGGAAGACCGTGCCCCAATCTATGATGAGTTATTTCAATCTTTGTTGTTAGTCAGGGGGGACATAGTGATAGGTGGTGATTTTAATATCCTTATGGATATAAGATTAGATTCCACTGGTGTGTCGAGGAAACAATCTAAACCAAAATCAAGAAGGTCCATCATGCAGAATATATCTTTATTAGATCTCTCTGACCCATGGCGTACCAAATTTCCACAGAAAAAAGAATTCACTTGTTGGTCTGGGAGACACAGATCCTCGTACCGATTAGATTTTTTTTTGGCTTCAAGGTTATTAAAATTTACCTATCAAAAACTTTTCATAATGGTTTTTCAGACCACGCAATGTTGTTAATTGAATTTGAAGTAGGCGAAGAAATTAAGTCTTCTAAAAGATGGATATTTAATAAAATGTATCTGCAGGATAATAACTGGATCTCTTTCTTAAAAATTGAAATTGCCGAGTTTATAACATGTAATTTAGATACAGCCCCACTCCATATTGTGTGGGACTCATTAAAAGCTTTTATTCGTGGTATCATAATCAGAAAAGATGCAGAAGAATGGCGTACTATTAAACAAACTAAGACCTTACTTTACCAAAAAATCCATTCACTTACTCTGCTGCGGCAAGTTAATCCTTCCAGTGATGTACAAAAAAGATTAAGGGCCAGATGTAGGTAATTTTATTTTACCACCTCTTAAATACCGAATCATACTGATTCGGTATTTAAGAAGTGGTAAAATAGAAGTACCGAGATGTAGGTAAATCCAGATGTGCATTTACCGAATCGGTAATATTCGGTATTTACCGATTCGGTAAATACCGACCGGTAATGCCCATTCATTCCTATGGGCTTTGATGCCCATAGGAATGAATGGGCATTACTGAATCAGTAATTACCGAATCGGTAAATACCGAATTTCACAAGGGTGCAGGGGGTGTCACTTTGACACCCTCTAGCACCCCCAAAACGGGTTCGGGTGCCATGTGGCAGGCATACCTGCCCTAAGGGCAGGTCTGCCTGTTATATGGCACAGGTGTGCGTGCACACATGTTCATGCACACCGGAATCGGTATTTTACCATCAAATAGGATTTGATGGTAAAATACCGATTCGGTAAGGCTTGTGGGACTCAGAAGAGTCCCACCTACATCTCAATTTTACCGATTCGGTAAAAATACCGACTCGGTATTTTACAGAATCGGTAAATTTACCGATCGGTAAATTTACCGATTCTGTAGAATTGAGTGACCTACATCTCAAATTCCAATTACCAGTCGGGGTAATTGGCCACCTACATCTGGCCCTAAATCAGGCTAAACGTGAACTTAATACGTTTCTTTTCACACAGCAATTTTCGATAAAATCTCAGAGGATATACGAGGAGAGTAAATTCTCTGGTAAACTCCTCGCATGGCAGGCAAAAGAGCAAGCTGCTGCAAATTTAATTCACTCTTTAAAATGCCCTGTCACTCAAGTTGAAGTATCACAGACGGACGCTATTGGCACTATTATGCTGTCCCATTATAAACAGATTTACAGCCAACAGCAAATAATAGATCATTCCAGGCTCTCAAATTTTTTATCCAGATATAATATGCCCTCCTTAACTTCGGTAGATAGTGATTCAATGAGGCGTTTATTTTCTAAATCAGAACTAGAATTAGTGGTTAAGAATTTACCAATTGGTAAAGCATGTGGTCCGGATGGCCTTCCGGCTGAATTCTTTAAGATCGTCTTTAGCGCTTTTTCTGATTTATTATTACAATTATTTAATTATATGTTAATGGGGGGCCTAGTTTCGGATTCTTTTGGGGAGGGGACTGTTGTTAGTTTTCCAAAGAAAGGTAAAGATTTAAAAGACCCTAACTCGTACAGGCCTATCACATTACTTAATACTGATTACAAAATCCTCACTAAATTACTTGCAATACGTTTTAATTTGATTGCAGCGGATCTTATTCACTTAGATCAGAATGGTTTTGTAGCAGGCCGGCAGTTAGCTACCAATACCCATTTTTTCACGGAAGCGCTAGATTATTTTCAGGTTAAAAAAATCCCGGCCTTAATTTTATTATTAAACGCTGAGAAAGCTTTTGATTTAGTGGTGTGGACAACTTTATTTGTTATTTTAAAACACTTTGGTATCCCTTCACAAATTATTAGTTTAATCCAAAATGTATACACGGGTGCCAGAGCTAATATAGTTATTAATTCTGTTATGGTAGGCACAGTATCGGTCCAACGGGGCACCAGGCAGGGTTGCCCCCTATCCCCTATTCTTTTTGCTTTTTTTATTGAACCGTTAGCCACAGCAATTCGCGAATCTGTAAATATTCCTCCACCGATTGCATCTATGGCAAAAATTAAACTCTATGCCGATGATATCATGGTGATAATTAAGACGGATATCCAATCTCAGACTGCTGTTTTACAGCTTTTTGAAGAATTCGAGGCCTTAGGAGGGTACCGAATTAATAAAAAAAAAAACTGAAATATTAGTGTGTGGCGGGGGGAGGTGGATTTACATGCGGATTTAGTTGGTTGTATTAATTTAAGACCAAAACGGTATTTAGGGGTTATGTTTTCTACTTTGGTATCTGATTTAGTTAAGCTGAATTTTGACCCACTTTTACGGAAGGTACAATCCTTATTTACTAGATGGGATTCACTGCCATTTACTATTATGGGACGGGTGGCACTTATAAAGATGTCTATACTTTCACTATTTAATTTTTTATTCTCAGCTATATTTTGCTACCTACCTAGTAGCTTTTTTTCAAAAGTAGAATCACTATTTTCAAGTTTTTTATGGGCTAAAAAACGCCCCAGGATAGTAATGAAGACACTCTATGTGGACATCGAACTGGGAGGCTTATCTGTTCCTAACCTTAGAGATTATTATAGTGGATATTTCGCCCAATATTTAGAACGATTTAAATTAGGAACGCAAAGTCCAAAATTATTTATCAATTTCTTTTTTGACCAAATTAGTCAAGAGGTTCAAACCCCAGTTCCTTTACACATTCCTAAATCGCCAAAACTTATCCGGTATAAAATGATGTATTGGTTTTTTAAACGTTGCGATGTTTTTCTAAAAAGGTATTTTCTCCCGCAGTTCAATTCTAGAACTCCTCTAAGGAATGCTCTCATTTTTATGGGAATCAAAATCGGAGCAGATATTGTTTTTCAATGGGAACGGGCTGGGTTTGGTACTTTATCAGATTTTTTAAGAGAAGGGGCCTGGCTGTTACCAGGAGAGATGCAGCAATTAATCTCAGGGAATTTTATGTTATTAAATTCTTATGTTTCGATTTTTAAAACACTGGGACAAGTTGAGCCAAGAAATGATTGACTCTCCTTGTCAGTTGAGGGACGATTTGTTTTTGACTCCTCAAAGTAAGAAGCCAGGAGCATGGAAACGTTGTTTAGCTCAACATATCGAATTAGATCTCAGTATAAGAGTCATTAAAAAATGGCAGGAACAAGAAAATCATGTTCTTACTATGAATACCTGTAAATGTATAAATAAGTTGAATTTTAGCGTTCTTCGAGGTTCTAATTGGAGGAGAATGTTTTTATTTAGTAAATGGCTCCTATATCGAACTCCTGCTGTCATCTCTAAAATGTATGTGAAGGTTAGTGCCATCTGTTTTAGATGTCAGCAATACAGTCCTGCTAATTGGTCCCACACTATAGCTCACTGTGTTAAAATTGTGCCCTTCTGGAATGACATTTTCGAATATTTACAAAAGTATTGTGGGATTCAGATTGCTTGTAACGTTAAATTAATACTTTATGGATATGATTCTGATCTTGGATTGTTAGAACAGATGGTTAAACTATTATTTATTGTGATGGCAGTAGCGAGGTCTCTGGTGCTCCAGAATTGGAAATTAACACAAGCTCCTTCGTTTAATACCTGGCTTCAGAATATGAGAAATGTTAGAATAAGTGAATCTCGTTATGCCCAGCGAATTGGGGGATAAGGAAATTTGACAAAATTTGGAAATCGTATTTTGAGTAATACTGGAAATTGTATTCTGTAAACTATGATTTTGTACTCCTTGGTTGTTAATATACGCATTTTCTTTTTACTAACTGAATATGATACAAGAACTTCAATAATAAAAAGTTTTTAAAAAAA
The DNA here is from genome assembly GCF_964261635.1 of Lissotriton helveticus. Lineage (NCBI taxonomy): Eukaryota > Metazoa > Chordata > Amphibia > Caudata > Salamandridae > Lissotriton > Lissotriton helveticus. Next base: position 421,655,667 of record NC_136060.1, on the reverse strand, counting down.
GTTACTTAATAGACTTCTATTCGAGGTCTTACTCCAGGTCCTGGTCCGCTAAACATGATTGACACAAGACCCTTCCCTTGTCACAGGAGGCTGCTCACTTGAGTGTCCCAGCAAAGCCAGGCGGTTGCTGTCCAAGAAAGTAGTTTGTGGTGCTTTTCGATGTGTCTTTGCTCAAGTAAGCCAGACAGAGAAGGAAATTCAAATGTGTCATTCTACTGCTTTCACCGTAACACAGAGTCAGTCTTATAGGGAACCTTTAAGTTGAAATATTTTGATTATGATTTTTACCAATGTTTATGTTTCAATACTTCTTGACTAGGTCGACTTAGAACACACTCCTCTGGTGAAATGAGGAGAGGCAGTGACACTAAAGCAGAGTACGACAGTCTGTATATTATTTTATTTTATGGAGTATGATTAACTTCTGTGTGGTGCACATCTGCTGCTAGTCTGCCCTGGTGGCTATGTAAAATAATGCAAACACAAGGAGATGATGGATGGAGCGCTGAAACTTTTTAGACACTCACCCCCATTCACAGATCTGTGTTGAATCATCATCGTTCTTTAGCTCACTTCACCACCTCAGATCAGACCCAGCTATATGCAAATCAGTCTTGATGGGAACAGTCAAGCACGAACTGCCAAGCCAGGTCTTCCCTGAACCAGAAAGAAGCATCCTGGGACCGGTTTCAGGGTAACACCCCTCATCAGCCAGGCTCGCTTAAATCCAGTGGCAAAGTGAGCAAGGGACCCACGTCTGGGCATACCCTGCTAACTTAGGATGAACTAAGCAAACACAAGGAGATGATGGACGGAGCGCTGAAACTTTTCAGACACTCACCACCAGTCACAGATCTGGGTTAAATCCATCATCGTTTTTTAGCTCACTTCACCACCTCAGTTCAGACTCAGCTAAATGCAAATCAGTCTTGACCCTGTGCCTCATGGGAACAGTCCAGCCCAAACTGCCAAACCAGGTCCTCCCTGGACCGGAAACAAGCATTCTGGGACTGGTATTGGGGCATCACGCCATATCAGCTAGGTTAGCTTGAATCCAGTGACACAGTGAGCCCGGGACCCAGGTCTGGCCATACCCAGCGCACCTAGGTCGAGAAAGCAAAGAACACACAGATGCTTACCAGAATGCAGAGCAAATCAAGCATTCACCCCCAGTCAATAGATCTGGGTTAAAACCATAGTTCTTTTGCTCACCATGCCACCGCAATTTAGACCCAGCATTATGCAAATCAGTCTTGACCTTGTGCCTCCTGGGAATAGTCCAGCCAGAACTGCCAAGCCAGGTCCTCCCTGGACCGGAAACAATCATCCTGGGACGGGTTTCGGGGCATCACCCCACATCAGCCAGGTTAGCCTGAATCCAGTGGCACAGTGAGCCAGGAACCCACATCTGGCTGAACCAGGCTTACCCATTTTTTGTATCATTTGTCCTTTTACTGTTGCCATCTGACTTTCTTTTGTATTTCCCTTACCTTGATATTATACATGTACTGTTCTGTTTAGCCTATATCACTTATTCTATTTACTATTTTGTATATCCCTTTGGATAATATTACAATAAAAAACTTTGAACAAAAAATACCTATTTAAACGTTTCTTTGAAAACCAAATAAAAGATAATCAAAAGCCTATGTAACTCAATATGCAAGTAGTCCACTGTTTCACATCATCTCAATTCACAAGGACTCTTTTTTGAACAGCCTTTATATAAAGTGGCAGTGCAACTCCAATGTCCAAGGATATAATTATAAGGCCCGTACCTTAAGAATAAATCTCCTAAAATTCTACTACATAAACAATTGACAGTCTACTAATAGGTGATGTTTTACATTTACCCCAAGTTCACATGTGCTTTCTCTGTCATTATGTTTGTTAACTTCAGTCATTTTTGCAATTAATACTTTTTACTTACTCAAGGTGGTTGAATTCTCCAGTTGTAATATGTTTACCTCAACTCTAGAATTTGTCAAACAAGAGATGATTTGTTGGGAAAGATTGGTATTCCCGTTAATCATTGCTTTCCAACTAATATTGGAATCTCTCCCAGTGTCTTGAGAACGTCTTAAGGAAAACATTAAAAAAAACAGGCAGCGAGCCATGGTCATTAAATATCAGGAGACAAAATTCAATTCTAGCCTTTGCAGACATGGCACTCAAAAGAACTGGCAGGAGTGTTTTTTATGCAACAGCCTTCCAATGATGACCAAAACACCCTCAGAACAATATCTCAGAACATACAAAACTTGCGAAATTAATTTCCCTGAATGGCTTTCTTTATGGTTTTCTTTACCATTTCAAAGGAGATGGCACCATATCTTGAGTCAAACCTCTTTAATACATTTGTTGTGTCCAAAAGAGCAGCTTTAAGTGCAGAGTAATGTATAGCCCAACCGAGATTTTCTGAAAAATGTAATCCTTAGGATTTTTTCATGATCGTATCTTTCTTTTAAAGGATGTTAGAAAGGAAACAAACTATCACACCCTACTCCCAGTAATTTAATCTACCACAAAGAAATTGGAGTGACTGCAAGAAACCATCCAAAAGGCTGGGATACATTTTTAAATGTGAAAATATGGTGGAAAAGACCCTCGGGCCTCCACAGGGATGTGGGAAAGAGATTTCTACAACAGGAAATTATTTTCAGAGTATAAAAAGAAACGAAAGTTATGTATGCAGCTGTGCTAGCCAACTACTGTGCATTCCCTGCAATGTGAATGGGTCTCTAACCGTTTCTGTACTGAGAGCTACTTTTGTTCAATGAAACGCATTAAGAGCTACTAATAGTATTAGTGTTGTATAATCTCCATTTTTTTATATGTATATTAATTCAACCAAGTAAAAGTTTTCTACTTTAATAAGCTGGGCTGCACACAGGTGAGCTCCTCAGAGGTAGCAGGAGAGCTACAGTAGCACACAAGCTACCTGTTGGAGACCCTGAGGAACAAGTGGAAGTAGCCAAAATTTCCGTGGAAGTCTATGACTTCCCTAGATTTCAATATATACAACTGGGGATTTTGATGAATTCCCTAAAAGTCAGAAACCTACTATACCCATAGAAGAAAAGTGACGATGAGCAGATTTCCAACTTTACAAAACATGTTTGTGAATTGGCACTCCTGTAAGTAACTACCTGTAGCAGAATTATTTAGGGGTGTGCAAATCTTTCTATACTTGATCCAAGCCTGTGCATGAATCCTTCTAGCATCCCTTGCATTAGTGACCATGGTGCATTTGATTCATATTCTTTAATTGTGGTTAACAACAAGTTAACAGATGAGTATACCTGGTGTTCTTCATCTGATCTTGCAGCCAGCATCAGGTCATCTTTGATCCCCTTGGTGCAGTGCTCGCAGTTACAGTCGAAGTAATACTGGCTCCTCAGCTGCTCCTTCCGCTCCGCGCTGAGATTTAGGAAATCTACGTAGGATACACTCAGCTCCTCCCCTTTGTTGATTTTACCAAGCGCGCGCAGCTCAATTCTGGTTTGGAATGAGAAATGGTGAAATTAAATCAATGTAAATAAATATTATATATAATGGGCAACAATCACAATAAATAGGAAGAAATCAAACATCAACAACTGTAGAATAATTACAAAGAAATAAGGAAGTTGCAACCCTTATTGATCAGCAGGTTCTGGAAATGTGTTAATGAATGTCTGGTAATTTCCCTAGTGGTAGTTTTGTTTCAAGTGGTTTCTACTAGAGCCAGTTGCTGACATACACGTTTTAAGATACCTCCTGAACCGTTCTGAGTAAATTCCAGTTCATTCCAGATGGTGGCTAGAACTGGTGGAATTGCGTGATTTTGTTTCAATAGCTAGTTTTATTTAATCAGTAGAATTTCTTTTGTGTATTTTTTTCTGTAGGTTACATATACATTAATGTCCACAGACTGATATGACGCAACTGGACCCAAGAAAAAACATTTGCAACTGGTCACCTGGAATTATCACCAGGCACATTGTTAATTCAGTGCTGTTAAAGTTAGCAGTTTAAATTTACAGCTCACACTAAAATTATAGATTCATTATGGGTTAATTAAACTAAAGACGTCCTCTCATGACACGAAGGCACATTCGTGGCCGCGTGGGCACATTCAATGAATTCCTGAGGTCTTTCTAAGGAACCGACAGGCACAAAGGCCTCTGGAAATAAAAATGATGTATTTCGTGTGAAATATAAAAATTAGAACAGAGATTACCTCATGGAAAACCGAGATTCCTACAATTAGCAAAAATATTGTAGTATCTATCAGGCAAATAAATGTGGAAAACATGACAACCTGGAAGGCTACTTACAATTTTCCAAATAAAGAGGAGATTTAACAGTTGTTGCCCCCACCCCTCACATGCGACTCTAAAATACACCACTCATACCCCACGTATTTGACCGTGGCGCTCCTTCTCAAACGGGCCTCTCATGGAATTGCTTTAATGTTCCTGTCTCACTTTTGACATGAGCAGGAATTGTTTTAAAGTGTCTACCTCCCTTGTGTTGAAGTCGCGTAGTTGAGAGACAGTATGTAGGGTGCAATACAGTGAACTATCCAATCAGGACACACGTACATACAAGTCTACTGAAAGGTCATCTTTTTCGGATGGGCCCATCAAACAGAGTTTGCATGGCTGCCCTTTGCCACTGAGGGCAATGATTACTTTCTGCAGTTTTTACTCTGTCCTCTTGCTCTAGCATCTTAGAAGCAGATTGGATGCTCTCGAGGAGTGACAGATAGGGCAAGGAGTCGTCAACTCAGTGATATTGTGGGCTCAAGGGTGTCTGATGACAGTTCCAAAACCCTTGGAACTCTGGTGAATTGACAACCAAGTGTCCTTCTTCACTGTCATGTGTACAGGCAGAGAGGCCAGACTGCATTCTCATGCTTCCACAGTAGCTGAACACCGTCACATCTGGAAATGTGTTTTAGACAGATGTTTGGGAATCAAGGACCTCAGAGCCATGAAGACGGTGAACAGTTCCTCAAAAAGGATGCTGCGGCAAAAAATACAAATTTAAATACTTGAAGCATGGATTCTATTATTTAATAAAACTTTCGGATATAATTTTTGATAAACACCGAAACATTGAACTAGCTTTATAAGAGGTAGATTCTCTTTCGGATATCTTGAATCCATCATCAAAGCCCTCTTTACCTGAAAAGCGTCTTTAAAAAGCCATGTTTTTACATTTAGGGGCCGATTAGGATGGCGGTTTTTCCGCATCCTCCGGGCCGGCGGAAGTGTCCGCCGGCCTGGAGGATGCGGAAAAACCGCGGCGGAGACTCCAAAGACCCACCGCCAAATTAGGATGGCTGGTGGGTCTGGAATTCCGTCCGCCGCTTTTCCGCCGTGGTCGGCTTCCGACCGCGGCGGAAAAGCTATAACATGGCAGGCGGTGTCTATGAGACACCGTCCGCCATATTATGATGTTGGTGTAAGTATGCTTTTCCACGGCGGCTTTTCCGCCATGGAAAAGCATACGGACATTCACTTTGGGGGCCCGTTGCGGGCCCCCTGGGTGAATGGGGGGTGGGGGGTGCACATGGGGGGTACCTATGGTACCCCCCTGCATTTGCGTACACAAAGCAGCAGGCACCGTGCGGTGCCTGCCGCTTTGTGCATGTAAATGCAACACATGCATTTTTAACATTGCGGCGGGTGCAGCTTGAAGCTGCACCCGCCGCAATGTTAAAAATAGAGGATGTGACCGCCACCCTGGCGGTCACATCCTAATTGCCATGGAGGGACCGCCGCTGCCCATGCGGACGGTCCCTCCTACTCAGGGGTGGCGGACGGACGCAAGTCCGTCCGCCATCCTAATCGGCCCCTTAATCTGGATTTTGGGAACCATCAAGTCGTTCTCATTTCTGTGGGAGGAATATCCCAGTATATGACGAACATCTTCTTCCAAGGAATACATTCCATCAGCTTTGGGCACTTTTCTCAGTGACGGTGATCTGCGGCAGTGACACATTTATCACCCACTGGTGGTAACATTTTTACCACAGGTTGTACATTTGCGCTCCGAGGTAAACTCATGGAGTACATTCTACCAACGGTTGGTAATACCTCTTTCTCTAACCGATCCATTAACTAATGATAATCTTTGCCCCCTTTCCATAATGAGGCCCTTAAAGTGTAAGTAACTCTGACTGGTACCATCCACAGTTCTGAAGGCAAGAGCCTGAAGACTGCACAAATTCAAGACATTGAAGGGCAGAGACTGCATGCTGGAGAGACTTTTTTCAACAAAGCAAAATGGAATCAATGCAGGGTCTTGAAGTGCAAATCATAAACACCACATTTAGGGCGTCCTTCTGAACCTGGGCGAATTACTGTGCATTTATTTTCAATGTAGAAAATCTGATGCTGCACCTTGCAGTGCAAAATTACTCTAACATTCCAAGTTCATGAGGTCAGAATGAGGAACATCATGTGAGTTTGGACTTTGGCCCCTGGTTATCAAATTTCCTTCCTCTTTCTAATGTCTTCTGCCACCTGTAAAGTTTGTTAGGTCTTCCCAGTCGGAATTTGCACAAAGAAATAACGTAGGACTGCCCAAGAATTCACAGAATTTCTAATGTAGTATTGGGTGCTAATACCAATTTGCATTTGAATCAGCATTACCGGTCCACTTTTAAGGAGGACCTTTCTTTCAAAAGATATTGATTTAGCATAAATCAGCATACATGTTTACTAATCAGATCAACACTCAAGAAGAACTTTGTTTTAGTAGCAGGCGTAAACTGAGTGTAAGAGGTTAGAAAGTATTTGTGGAAGCACAAAGCATAGACTAGCGAGGATCACATACAGTCTAATATATCACACACAGTTATTTATTAGTCGTTTCTTAAGAGTATTAATTCAAGTTTTATACAATTTTTTGATCTCATATCTTTAATTCACTTGTTTACTGATGTTATTACTATATAATTGTATACTCATATCTTCATCTGAACGGAATATTATATTTATATTCCTGTGTTATTTATCTTCAATAAAATATTATTTAACAAAGAAAAAAAACGTAATATTTCTAAAGGCATTCTATGAGACAGCTCAACCACAAGTAATAAGTACAACAACAATAAATTATAAGGTACAAAAGCTCTATAAGAGTCAATTTGAAGAAAGTTAGGAAATACAAGCATGGGATGAGAACAAATGTATATAAAAGAACATCAAATTTGGAGAGGGTGTTGTGATTTCACCACAAATAATTCACCAGTGGTCAACACAATGCCAGGGTTTCCTTATATTGGATACATCACGAAAGTCTTGCAGAAATGAGAGAAGGATAACTCCTGGGAAACTGCTTGGTGCCCAGGTTGCAGCAGCAAACCTAGCATCAACACCAGGTAACCGCTACCAGAGGAGAGGGAGTCTCACAAGTGTCAGGCGCAAACTCTGTTTCTTTGTTCGCGGAAACCTGCAAACCAAACGAAAACATGGAGTCTTTCCTGTTCTACTGTTCGGTGCTGGCGATGCAGGCCACGCTTCCTGGTAAGCTTGTGTTTCCTTTTGTTGCTAAGACTCCATGGTGGAGATGTCTCCCTGGAGCGCCAGGGCCTCAAGAAGTCCATCCTGACTACGGACCCAGGTGAAGAGCAGGCATCTGGACGTGAAAGCCGGAGTGGCCAAAGAAAGTCATCAATAGCCCATCGAGATTGCATGGTTCCTTCCCAGTAAACAAGAGACCACATCTCTTTCATCTGTGCAGAGAATTGTGCTGGGCGCTTACCCTTGCATTTCAGCATTCTCGGTTATCCGGTGGGTGTTCCTAGAGCTGACTGGAGCACTGGGCATAGAGGGTGGCAGCCGAGCTGAAGAAAGCAGCATTGGATGAAGGCTGTCAAGCTTGGGCTTATGACGTGCCAAGCAAATGCCATGGGTTCCAGGAAAGATGTATCGCGAAGCTTTATAAACCGCTTTTTCCAAGATGGTGGTATATCTAAGGTTCCTATTGTAAGATGAAATACAGTCTTTTCCTTTGACGTCAGTTCCTGTTTGCGTCATATATAATGAGGCATTGTTGTTAAAAGTGAAGGATGCATTGCAACATATGAATTCCCTCATGTTTCCTTGCATTCTTCTCCTCCCTAATACTACTTCAGTCCCTGAGCTTTACTTCTGGTAGTTGGAACTACAGCTGTAAACTAGTACTGGTTTCTTACATGGCTCTTTTCTCATCTCTAATGTCAGGCAGAGCTTGGTGCCCAGCTATTGACGTCAGCATGAAGGTTCATCTTCACTCCAGAGCCACAAGGAGGTTTTTATCCATTGGGTTTTTCCTCCTGAGATGCTCTTAACGAGACGCTTGAACCCTTTCACATGTACTATCCTGTGCACAGTGGCACCCTGGCTACTGGCAGCAGTTGCCTTTTTCTTGGGCAGTGAGGAAGGGGAATTAGCAGATCTTCTCACTGACCATACCTTGACAGTCTGGCAGCTGGCAGTGGAATTGTGCATGCTAGCAAGAAACAAATTAGAATTCTTTTCTGGCATAAATCACATTGGTGTGTGCAAAGGGATCAATGAGTTTAACACCTACTGAAATGTGGGCGATCCCAGTGAAAACCATCACTATCATAAAGAGCGCGTAACGAGGGCCACAGAGGCCTAGGCGGACAGCATTTCTTCTGCTGACGCAAACCAAGGCCCAAACTCTTCTGGAAAAGACCTTGGTAGTCCTGCTTGGAAGAAGCCATATCTAATTAAATAACTAACTCCGACGGGGTCATAGAGGGGGAAATCGCCACCTATTTCTAAAGCAATAATACAATTTCCTCTAGATATTTATGAGTTCAACCAGATCTTCATGCCTGAATCTGATAGGAGACCTGCAGAGCTGGTACTAACAAACGGAAGATGAAAAAACTTCTATCGGAGATATGGAAAGGACACTTTCATCAACTAAGGAAAGTGCAACACTACACTAGCAAACACGATGAAGAATGAACGTATTAAATAAAGACTTGTTCAAATGGAATGCAAAACACAAGTAAACACAGGCACAGGAAATGCAACATTCTGTAAGGGGGGGAACTCTGGGATTCATGTGTCAAGTGGATCCTTGGAATTTGAAGGCCGTGGCAGCGGTGTATTTTTGGGCCTTGCTGGGCCACGCACAGTTGGAGGCAGCTCGTTACAATATGGCAGCTGCATCTTCAGAATGAGTACAGCTGAGTCCAAGATCTTGCTTGCATCATTCAACTATGTAGAATACATCAAATGGTACAGTGTGTATGTGCGCACAAGCTGTACGCTTAGATGCAACCACACTCTCTATGTTCGCAGAGGTCGCATATGCCATCAGGTGTATCAGTAGCAAGGATAGGGTTTTCGTTCATTGCCTTTGGTGGGATAATGGAAGCCATTCTGTTAAACCCTTGTGATATACTATGACATCTCAATTCTTGTTTCCTTTTGCAACATGTTGTAATTCTCCATCCAACGTTGATGCCAAAAGGCTCATGGCCGGTCCCTGCTAAGTTCTTTGTAGTTTCTGCAGCGGTTGTCCAGGTCATTTTAAAGTTCCTTTAAACTGACCCTGGCCTATATATCTCAGCTAGACGTGTGCTCTATAGAGACTTTGTTATGGACCTCTTAACCTTCAGTAGTGGATTTATGAATGGCATCTGCCATGGACTGTTTTGTATTTATATTTGATAAATGTGGCTACAAAGTGTTTGATCTCTTTTGTTTATCTTATTGACCTGTTCCTGTTTGGTTTCTTCTGCTAAGGTTTGAAAAGTGCTTGCTTTCCTCATCATCACTGAGGAAGTTCCTTCGAACACACGCCATTGTCTTCAAGATGTATATTAATAGTTCCAAGTATTGCTATACTCAACTTTTCTTTTTCTAATTTTCCTTATGCACCCTCTGGTTCCAGACCAATGTTCTCTATACATGGGCTACTCCAAGGAGGAATGTGTTGGATGGTTAAAGCTTCGTAAATGTCAAAACAATCTACCTCAATCTTAAGGAAGGAATAGGAAGAGGAAGTTATGAGATGTTGGCTGAGTACAAATTAGACATTAGAAGCTTTATTAAGCACACAATTGCTGAGGCTTCTTAGCACTAAGCATTCCTACTGAATAGAACTAAGATCAATCAATCAATCAGAGTACTTGTAAAGCGCGCTACTCACCCATGAGGGTCTCAAGGCGCTGGGGGGGGGGGGGGGGGGCTACTACTGCTCAAAGAGCCAGGTCTTGAGGAGCCTTCTGAAGGCGAGCAGGTCTAGGGTCTGCCGTAGGTGGGTAGGGAGGGTATTCCAGGTCTT